>NC_053392.1:23128484-23349191 GCF_905171765.1 Bufo bufo | reverse complement strand
GCGTGTGTGACAGGTATAGGTTTAATCACAGAATCAGACTTCTATCAGCACGGTAGCGTGTGTCTTAGGTTTTTCTGAATGACACTATCAGTACCTTCAATGTAAGATATTATTTTTGGGATAGATTTCAAGTAGGCCTCAAATACCAGAAACTAGTTATTTTGAGAATGGCAAATTTGGGAATGGTTTTTCAACCCAGAAAAAAAAGTGTGCTTTTACGGTCACTACAAATAACTTGACCAGCTAAAACAGTGCAGATTTGGTTGAATAGAGATGTGAGACCTGTTTTTTTTTGCGCTGTGTGACAGGTATAGGTTTAATCACAGAATCAGACTTCTATCAGCACGCTAGCGTGTGTCTTAGGTTTTTCTGAATGACACTATCAGTACCTTCAATGTAAGATATTCTTTTTGGGATAGATTTCAAGTAGGCCTCAAATACCAGAAACTAGTTATTTTGAGAATGGCAAATTTGGGAATGGTTTTTCAACCCAGAAAAAAAAGTTTGCTTTTACGGTCACTACAAATAACTTGACCAGGGCCTCAAATACCAGAAACTAGTTATTTTGAGAATGGCAAATTTGGGAATGGTTTTTCAACCCAGAAAAAAAAGTGTGCTTTTACGGTCACTACAAATAACTTGACCAGCTAAAACAGTGCAGATTTGGTTGAATAGAGATGTGAGACCTGTTTTTTTTTTGCGCTGTGTGACAGGTATAGGTTTAATCACAGAATCAGACTTCCTTCTGCACGCTAGCGTGTGTCTTAGGTTTTTCTGAATGACACTATCAGTACCTTCAATGTAAGATATTCTTTTTGGGATAGATTTCAAGTAGGCCTCAAATACCAGAAACTAGTTATTTTGAGAATGGCAAATTTGGGAATGGTTTTTCAACCCAGAAAAAAAATTGTGCTTTTACGGTCACTACAAATAACTTGACCAGCTAAAACAGTACAGATTTGGTTAAATAGAGATGTGAGGCCTGTTTTTTTTTGCGCTGTGTGACAGGTATAGGTTTAATCACAGAATCAGACTTCTATCAGCACGCTAGCGTGTGTCTTAGGTTTTTCTGAATGACACTATCAGCACCTTCAATGTAAGATATCCTTTTTGGGATAGATTTCAAGTAGGCCTCAAATACCAGAAACTAGTTATTTTGAGAATGGCAAATTTGGGAATGGTTTTTCAACCCAGAAAAAAAAGTGTGCTTTTACGGTCACTACAAATAACTTGACCAGCTAAAACAGTACAGATTTGGTTGAATAGAAATGTCAGGTCTATTTTTTAGGCACTGGGTGACAGGCTCAACTTGCCCCTGATGTAATATATGGCCAAAAAATAACCACACTGTTGATGGTTAAATGCACTTGGGTGACACAGGCTCAGCCTGCACCAGATGTAGTATATGGCCAAAAAATAATCAGACTGTTGATGGTTAAATGCACTTGGGTGACACAGGCTCAGCCTGCAGCTGATGTAGTATATGGCCAAAAAATAACCAGACTGTTGATGGTTAAATGCACTTCGGTGACACAGGCTCAGCCTGCAGCTGATGTAGGATATAGCACAAAATAACCACACTATCGATGGTTAAATACACTTGGTGATAGCTTGTGCTGGCGCACCACAAGTCACAAAATGGCAACCGATCACCCCAGAAAAAAAGTGATCTAAAAACGCTCTGGGCAGCCTCAAAAAAGTGAGCAAGTCAATAATAGCACTTCAATGATCCACAGCTGCAGATCGATCACAGAATGAAGTCTTTTGGAGGAGTTAATCTGCCTAATCTCGCCCTAACGTCGCAGCTGCAACCTCTCCCTACACTGGTCATAGCAGAGTGACGTGCGGCGCTACGTGACTCCAGCTTAAATAGAGGCTGGGTCACATGCTGCACTGGCCAATCACAGCCATGCCAATAGTAGGCATGGCTGTGATGGCCTCTTGGGGCAAGTAGTATGACGCTTGTTGATTGGCTGCTTTGCAGCCTTTCAAAAAGCGCCAAGAAAGCGCCGAACACCGAACCCGAACACGGACTTTTACGAAAATGTTAGGGTTCGGGTCCGTGTCACGGACACCCCAAAATTCGGTACGAACCCAAACTATACAGTTCGGGTTCGCTCATCCCTAGCCTTGGGTGGGTGGGGAGAAGGCCTTTCTAGAAACACACTGATATTGATGCACTGAAATGTGCTGAACAGGAGCAAAATTACAACTAGTTTGTAAAAAATAATAAAGTGCAACTGCACAGAATATCCAGCAAAAAGTGTGCTGCTGGAGGTACTGTGCATATGCCTATAAAACACTAACTATTGATGGTGAGGTTTTATGAATAAAGATAAAAAGGCTAGCTACTCATGCAGAGAATAAACATATCTTTTTGGAGGCTCTGCAAGATTTTTGTGATTGCAGTGCATTACATGAACAGCTCTAGATGCCCTCACTGTCAGGTAATCACACAGAACAATGCCCCAATGTTCTCCTTCTCTACTGATAAAACCCTGACATTTCTACCTATTAGTTCAATCTACCAAACTAAGTATGTCCCTATACTATCCCTGCAATACCCTAAGATGGCTGGCTTGAGTTTGTAATTGGAGTCTGCCGAGTCAGACAGACTCATGTGACACAAGTTCACAATGGCATCTGTGCTTCAGACATACCACAGAGCCTGATGGGACAATATCTATCCAGCCACATGATAGGCTGTCTGCAAAGCCCGCCAGCCAGGGTTTCCCCCAGAGTCATGTGATCTGTCTTCCCCATCTTCCCCGCTCTATTTCTCTTGCATTTTAACAGTAAAATGGCAATCACTGTTTTGGAAATTCCTAAAAAGCAAATTGCCCAAACTACAGATTTGTTTGGCAGACGATTTTTGTGAAATTTATATTGAATCTGAATAATTTACAATCAATTCCATCTTCACTACTTTTATCCCTCTTACAAAAAACTTTCTATGGAGAATGATAAAAATATGGATTCCTCTATATGATATTCATATTAAACACCTGGAGGAATGGAAACTAGCAAAATGGCACCTTCCAAAGTACGACTGATCTACCCGACATACAGATGTAGCCAATGTTATCTTGACTGGCTTAACGCGTAAATACAACAAAATGATATTACAGTGATCATGTTACAGTGACCCTCCTGGCATGCCTGGAGCCAGGATAATGTTGGCTACATCTGAACACATCTTTTTTTTGCAATAGAGCTCAAAATGAATGTTGTCTGATCGGTGCTAATGCCCATCTTGTAGATTTGTACTTTCATGTGAAATTGTCCCTACTCACCAGTCTGGTTGGAGAATTCGCCTTCTGCACAGGGGGCACAGTAGTAGCAGCATTTCTGTTTTCCTTCCAGTAGGACTTTCCAGTATCCATGGAGGCATCTCTCACTACAGGTGGAGCGCGGTGTCTGGAAAAGTCATATAAACATATACCGTATTTAATGCTTGCCTTTTGAGACATCAAGGTGCTCTCCCTTTTTTAATATATAATCTCCAGATATTGGGACCTGTAGAGGAATCCATACTTATCCAGTCCCTGCTACTCAATTATGGCCCTCTGACATCCAAGCTGTCTGCACTGCACTTCTGGTCCCAGACAATGACTGGTCTCAACAGTGATATGTCCCAAAGTGGCACATCACTTTGTCACCGCCAGTTCTGTGAGAAGGTCTGACAGACGTCCTTCTCTCCTTCTTGCATGATCTTCTTTGTTTTGGTTTCACTTTCTCATCTTATTTCCATCTCCCAGGTGTCACCTATTTAGACTAATCCTCTTTCTTTTATATTCCCTCCCATACTGCCTCACTTTGTGGTTTATACTACTTCCTGGATTGAAGTGTTCACGGCTGGAGGCTTATGCTGCTGCTTGTTCAGATAAGTCCTTTCATGTATTGTGTTTTCTTGCTGGCTTGATTCTAGGTGATCCTGACTCCCTCCGTATGAAGTGCAGGGAGCCGGTGGTCGTGTCCCCTCACTATTATAGGGTTTTCAGGTGTCACACAGTCTTAGGTACGTGGGCATACAATCCTCTACCTTTGAGACCCTTGTATGTGCTTAGCAGTCAGGGTGAGCTCTTAGGGTTTTATAGGGGTCACCTATATGCTCCTTAGTTTGGGATCAAGCCAGTTGGACGTTTATTCATAACTTCCAGCTATTTGATACATCATCCGTGACATTATAAACCGCCATTACCGTCTTAAGCATGGATCCGGTTTCAGCCTTGATTGACCGCATGCAAGGTCTTTCAATGGAGGTATCAGATCTCCGTAAAACTGTGTCTCAGTTTCAGGTGACCGGTTCTGCTTGCATTTGTTCCGAGCCTAAGATCTCGCTTCCGGATACGTTTTCCGGGGGTAGTGAGAATTTTGTTCGCTTTAGAGAGGCTTGCAAACTCCATTTTCGCCTACTTCCCCATTCCTCTGGTGATGAGGAGCAGAGGGTGGGGATCATCATCTCGCTGCTCAGGGATAACGATCAGGCCTTTCCGCTGCCGGTGGGGGCACGGCCCCTCCGATCGGTGGTTGAATTTTTTGTAGCCCTGGCGCAGATATATGATGACCCGGATCGTACTGCTCTGGCTGAATCTAAACTGCGTCTTTTATGCCAGGGTAAACAGTCCTCAGAGAAATATTGTTCTGAATTTCGGAGATGGGCAGCTGATACTGGTTGGAACGATGCTGCACTCCAAAGTCAATTTTGCCATGGTCTTTCGGAGGGATTAAAAGATGCATTTGCTTTTCATGAGAGACCTGCCTTGTTGGAGTCTGACATGTCTCTAGCTGTTCGTATTGACAGGCATCTTAGAGAGAGAGGAGAGACCACTCCTTCCTGTCATATTCAGCCCAAGGACCATGGGGCTGTCTCATTCAGTACGCAGGGGTCACAGTCTCTCTCAATCCCCTCTGAGCAGGAGGCCATGCAGCTGGGTTTGCTTGCCTCTGATAGTAGAGGATTCAGCTCTCAGAAAAGGGTTTGTTTCTGTTGTGGGGGTATAAATCATTTGGCTAATGTTTGCCCCTCTAGGAGATTCATGGAGTTTTCTGAGGGTAATAAAAAAGAAACAAAAAGAAAAAAACCCTCTAAAAACTTTCCATTTGCTACTATTGGCAAGGTTGATGCGGAAATGGAAGGTTTGCCATTTGCTTGTAGTTCCCGTTTTCTACTACCTGCCAGGGTGGCGCTAGACAGCAAGAACATTGTTTGTGAGATTTTTGTAGATAGTGGAGCAGCTGTCAATCTCATTGATAATCAATTTGCTAAACGCATGGTTTCCAGGTATGCACTTTGGAAATAGATATACCTGTTTTTGCTATGGATTCCGCTCCACTTTCTCAAAGATCGGTAAAGGGCATAGTTCACAATATCCGTTTGACTGTGGGTGATGATCATGTTGAGGATATGTCATGTTTCGTCCTAAGCGGATTACCTACTCCTCTAGTGTTGGGGCTACCCTGGCTCACTAAACATAACCCCACCATTGATTGGCAAGCAAGGCAAATAAATGGTTGGAGTGACTTTTGCAGAAAGAAATGCCTCACGGCGTCTCTTTCAGAGGTTTCTACCAAGACTGTACCATCTTTTCTCTCTGAATTTTTGGATGTGTTTTCCGAGAGTGGTGTCCAGGAGCTGCCCCCTCACCGGGAGTACGATTGCCCTATTAATCTCATCCCAGGCGCCAAGCTGCCAAAATCACGTTTATACAATCTCTCCCAAGCTGAAATAGTCACTATGCGTACTTATATCTCTGAGAGCCTGAGAAAGGACACATCCGACCCTCGAAGTCACCTGTTGCCGCAGTTTTTGTTTTTTTTGTTAAGAAAAAAGATGGTTCTTTAAGACCTTGTCTGGATTTCAGGGAGCTGAACCGTGTCACAATTCGTGACCCATATCCGCTACCTCTGATCCCGGACCTGTTTAACCAGATTGTTGGGGCTAAAGTTTTTTCTAAGTTGGATTTAGGAGGGGCATATAACCTAGTCAGGGTCAGGGAAGGGGCTGAATGGAAGACGGCCTTCATTAACCCTGAGGGTCATTTTGAGAATTTGGTTATGCCCTTTTGTTTATGAATGCTCCGGCCGTCTTCCAACTTTTTGTGAACAGCATTTTTTATCATTTAATGGGGAAATTTGTACTGGTGTATCTAGATGACATTTTGATTTTTTCTCCTGATTTTAAAACTCATAGGGACCACCTACGTTAGGTCTTGCTCATTCTGCGGGAGAATAAATTGTACGCTAAACTGGAAAAATGTGTGTTTGCGGTTTCGGAGATTAAATTTCTTGGTTTTCTTCTCTCCGCTTCTGGTTTTCGCATGGACCGTGAGAAGGTCTGCACTGTGCTTGATTGGGAGCTTCCTGAGAATCAGAAGGCGCTGATGCGGTTTTTGGGTTTTGCCAATTATTATATTATAATTTTGAATTATTCCTCTGTTGTTAAGCCACTCACTGATATGACTAAAAAGGGGGTAGATTTTTCCTCCTGGTCAGTAGATGCGCTTAAGGCCTTTTCTAGTATCAAAGAGAGTTTTGCTTCCGCTCCCATTTTGTTACAACCTGATGTCTCTCTACCTTTTATTGTTAAGGTGGACGCTTCTGAGGTAGGTGTGGGTGTGGTCTTATCTCAGGGTCCCTCTCCTGCCAAATGGTGACCGTGTGCCTTTTTCTCAAGGAAACTCTCCTCCACAGAGAGAAATTACGATGTGGGAGATAGGGAGTTGTTGGCCATCAAATTAGCTTTTGAGGAATGGCGTCATTGGCTAGAGGGAGCAAGACACCCTATTACCATGTTTACCGACCATAAGAATCTGGCCTACTTGGAATCAGCCAAGCGTCTGAACCCGAGACAGGCCAGATGGTCTTTGTTCTTTTCTAGGTTTGATTTTGTTGGCACGTTCCGCCCTGGGGTTAAAAATGTGAAGGCGGATGCCCTGTCACGTTGTTTTCCGGGAGGGGGAACTTTGAAGACCTGGGTCCCATTTTGGCTGAAGGGGTGGTCGTCTCTGCTCTTTATCCTGATTTGGAGGCAGAGGTTCAGGCAGCCCAGGCAGAGGCTCCTGATCTTTGTCCTCCTGGGAGGTTGTTTGTGCCTCTCGCTTTACGACACAAGGTTTTTAAGGAGAACCATCATACTGTCCTTGCTGGGCACCTGGGGAGTAGAGCCACAGGAGATCTCATTGCTCAGAGATTCTGGTGGCCAGCTCTTCGTAAGACGGTTGAGGGTTTTGTGGCAGCCTGCGAGACCTGCGCTCGTGCCAAGGTCCCTCATTCACGACCATCGGGTTCTCTCCTCCCGTTACCCATTCCTTCCCGTCCTTGGACGCATCTGTCCATGGACTTCATTACGGACCTGCCTCGTTCCTCGGGGAAGACTGTGATTCTGGTGGTAGTGGACCGTTTTATCAAAATGGCGCATTTCATTCCCTTTCCTGGGTTACCCAATGCTAAGAAGTTGGCGCAAGCGTTTGTTGATCACATTCTTAAATTGCATGGCATTCCTTCAGACATTGTTTCTGATAGGGGCACACAATTTGTTTCCAGATTCTGGAAGGCCTTCTGTTCTCGCTTGGGGATTCAGTTGTCATTTTCTTCTGCTTTTCACCCGCCGTTGAATGGTCAGACCGAACGCGCCAATCATAATCTGGAGACATATCTGCGCTGTTTTGTGGCGGAGAATCAGGAGGATTGGTATTCTTTTTTTCCCTTGCTGAGTTTGCTTTAAATAACCGTCGCAACTCGCTACTGAATAGCTTGCAAGCGGATATAGTCCATTACCTTTATATCGACCAAGTATTCGTCCGAAATAATCACAAGAGCCTTCAGATGTACTCACTCCCAGGATATGCCTTTTGATGTTTGTAGCAATATTCAATCAGGAGGTTAAAGCCGGCTCTCTGTTCGGTTATGGTCGATTTGTTGGTAAGGTAAGTCTTTCAGTTCGGGGTCCAACCCCTTCCTCAGTGGTATGCTTCACCCCATTCAAAACCCCTCTTTTATACTAGATGTTCCATGCTTAGATTGATCTCAATTCGATCGTCATATCCTGTTTGTCGATTTACTCAGGTGTTCTTCATTAAATCACAATCACAGAGAGAAATGTCATATGAAGAAACTAAAAAGTGCTTTTACTGTCTTTTGCAATTCATCATACTTCTGCAATTTCACCCAGTTATATATTGCAAATTCCTGCATTCATTAGTGCAAAAAACGCATCTAGGCACTCTGCGTTTTTGATGCGGTATCCATGCGTTTTTTGCTTTTTCACTTAAATAAAGGCACAAATTGCCCATCTTTACACACTAACAGTATATATTAGTCTTAAAACAATAAAAACAATAAAAAATATAACTAAAAGTCTTTGTTACAACTTTGAAAGGGAAATATGGATTTTCGTTATTGGTAATCTTGAATTCCAGGTCTCTAGGATTGTAGATTCTTGCATTATCCGCGGTTCTCTCCAATACCTTGTTCATTGGGAGGGTTATGGTCCTGAGGAGAGGATGTGGGTCCCAGTGGCGGACATTAAGGCCACTTGTCTCATCAGGGCTTTCCATAGGTCACATCCTGAGAAGGTGGGTTCTGAGTGTCCGGAGTCCACCCGTAGAGGGAGGGGTACTGTCACCGCCAGATCTGTGAGAAGGTCTGACAGACGTCCTTCGCTACCTCTTGCATGATGTTCTTTGTTTTGGTTTAACTTTGTCATCTCCTTTCCTTTTCCCAGGTGTCACCTATTTAGACTAATTGTCTCCCTTTTATATTCCCTCCCATACTGCCTCACTTTGCGGTTTATACTACTTCCTGGATGAAGTGTTCACTGCTGGAGGCTGCTGCTGCTGCTGTTTTACTCAGATAAGTGTTTTCATGTATTGTGTTTCCTCGCTGGCTTGATTCTAGGTGCCCCTTTCTCCTTCCGTATTAAGTGCAGGGAGCCGGTGGTCGTGTCCCCTCACTATTATAGGGTTTTCAGGTGTCACACAGTCTTAGGCACGTGGGCATACAATCGTCTAGCTTTGAGACCCTTGTATGTGCTTAGCAGTCAGGGTGAGCTCTTAGGGTTTTATAGGGGTCACCTATATGCTCCTTAGTTTGGGATCAAGCCAGTTGGACGTTTATTCATAACTTACAGCTATCTGCAACATCATCCGTGACACACTGCTGGGTGATGTACTGCTTGGAGATATGTCACCTTTGAGGCCACTCAGTGGAAACAGAGGATAAAGTGACCCTGTCCATGCAGGAAGTTAACATATAGAGACCAGAAGTCCAATGAAGAGCCCTGGAGCGAGGGAGTCAGAACTGAGCAATGGGGACTAGATAAGTATAGATTTCTAAGCAGGTCCCAATTTCTTTGAGTTACATAAATACACAACTGACAATACTAGCTATTTCCTCAAGCGATGTTAAACGCTGAGAACGTTGCCAATATCTTCCAGTCAGGAACATATTGGAGCCCCTCATGCACCAGGTCACGGTGTCTCAGCAAGCATGGGGTCCTACCACTAAACTACCTGTGGTGTCTGAACAAGGTCTGTACAGTGCTAAAAACCAACTCACAGCCTGACTCTCACATGCCTCCATGGTGGTATCACCAATGCACTGTGCTGTGAGTTGGTTTTTAGCAATGTTTAGACCTTGTTCACACACCACAGGTAGTTTAGTGGTAGGACCCCATGCGTGCTGAGACACCGTGGACTTAGGAATTAGCTAGTATTGTCAGTTGCGTTTCATTTTGGTGCATTTTTTGCAGTGATTTTTGTATTCATATATTTTTTCATTTGCACAATGTATCATTTTGTGTAAGATGTCCTTATGGTGCATGTGGTCCGCCCCGGCATCCTCCATTGTACGCATTTTTTGCTGGGGATTGCCGTTATATGCGGACCACATGCGGAGGAATTACTCCACCGTTTATAGACACGCTACGGTGTCTGGGTTTGGAGCATTTCCACCCGTTTAGGCCACTTTTTTTCAGTGAGTTACATAAATAAAATAAAACTAAAAACTCCTTTAAGGTGTGTGATATTTTGCTGATGGGAGCAGTGCTTGCCAATCCAGGAGTAGGGCTGGATAAGCAGGAAATGTCCTAGGCTATTTTTACACTATCATTACCATTCTCCATTAGGCTGTTCCAGCAGAGATTGGGCATACCCAGATGTTACTGCAATGCCTGCTGGCCCCATTTACTTTAAAGGGATCCAGCAGAGATCCAGCCACTACCTGGCAAATATGCGGAGATTCGGCTGGACAAACACTGCATGCATATGTGCTGGGTAGCAGCCAGATCTCCATTGAATACCATTGTATTTAATGGGACTGTCAATCTGTTTTCTGCCGGATCAGCCTGCCGGACACTGGTAAAGGAGATGTGCAGGAGGCCTTAGACTACAAAATGTACAGTATGCAGCAGGTATTCTGTTTTCAAAGTTCTTGACTTAGTCCTCATGCACAAGACCATATTTGCTTTGTGGTCCACAAACTATGGATTCTCAAAACATGCCTAAAGCTAGTGTACTGTACATGTCATCATATTCTGTCTCCCTTTTATAGGAGTGTCCTATCCTTTTCTACATAACGGACAAGTGTAACACGTTTTGTTTACAATATTATTATTTTTTTGCAGAACTGCAGCACTGAGATACAGTGGGTTGTCTATATTTTTTGCAGACTATTGAAATGAATGTGCCCGCATTTGAACCACTAAAAATGTGGATTAGATGTGGAAGGAAAATCCAGCGGTGTGCATAAGGCCTTAACTAACAAGGAAACTATGTCTTGCAGATGGAAGCAAAATACAGTAGAAAACATAGAAACATAGAATGTGTCGGCAGATAAGAACCATTTGGCCCATCTAGTCTGCCCAATATACTGAGTACTGTGGATAGCCCCCGACCCTATCTTATATGAAGGATGGCCTTATGCCTATCCCATGCATGCTTAAACTCCTTCACTGTATTTGCAGCTACCACTTCTGCAGGAAGGCTATTCCATGCATCCACTACTCTCTCAGTAAAGTAATACTTCCTGATATTACTTTTAAACCTTTGCCCCTCTAATTTAAAACTAGGTCCTCTTGTAGCAGTTTTTCTTCTGTTAATATTCTCTTTTACCTTGTTGATTCCCTTTATGTATTTAAAAGTTTTTTAGCATATCCCCTCTGTCTCGTCTTTCTTCCAAGCTATACATGTTAAGGTCCTTTAGTCTTTCCTGGTAAGTTTTATCCTGCAATCCATGTACGAGTTTAGTAGCTCTTCTCTGAACTCTCTCCAAAGTATCGATATCCTGCTGGAGATATGATCTCCAGTACTGCGCACAATACTCCAAATGAGGTCTCACTAGTGTTCGGTAGAGCAGCATGAGCACCTCCCTCTTTCTACTGGTAATGCCTCTCCCTATACACCCAAGCATTCTGCTAGCATTTCATGCTGCTCTATGACCTTTAAGTCTTCTAAAAAATGACCCCTAAATCCCTTTCCTCAGATACTGAGGTTAGGACTGTATCACTGATTTTATATTCTGCTCTTGGGTTTTTACTTTTTATCTTGCACTTATCAACATTACATTTTAGTTGCCAGATTTTTGACCATTCCTCTAGTTTTCCAAAATCATTTTCCATTTGGTGTATCCCAGGCTGTGAGCTGTGCGCTGCGATTGGCCAGCGCTGCAGCCTAGGAGAAGGAGACGCCCACAGGACAAGGGAAGACCCGCGTACTATAACTTAAGGAGCAAAGGTACCGGAGCCTATAACGGGAGAACGGAGCGGCGCCCGGGGATAATAGTAAGTGCAGTGAGATCCTCGGGCGCCGCTCTATATGGCAGCATACTCAGTTCACATAGTTTATACAAGTGAAAGGTCCTCTTTAAGTAATAAATATTTTATGAGGTATCACTTTCTGTTTTAAAAGCAGAGAAATTGAAATTTAGAAAATTGAGAATTTTTCCAAATCTTTGGTAATTTTTGGATTTTTTCATAAATAAAGGTGAAATATATTGACTCAAATTTATGACTATCATGAAGTACAATGTGTTACGAGAAAACTATCTCTGAATGACTTGGATAAGTAAAGGCGTTCTAAAGTTATTACCACATAAAGTAAGATATGTCAGATTTGCAAAATTAGGCCTGGTCAGGAAGGGGGCAAATGGCCCAGATGGGAAGTGGTTAAACAATATTGGTCCCAGAACAGATCCCTGAGGTATCCCACTGGTAACAAGACCCTGGTCTGAATATACTCCATTGACTACAACCCTCTGTTGTCTGTCCCTCAGCCACTGCCTAATCCATTCAGAAATATGGGAGTCCAAGCTCAAAGACTGCAGTTTATTGATAAGCCTTCTATGTGGGACAGTATCAAAAGCCTTACTAAAGTTTAGATAAGCAATGTCTACGGCACCTCCGCCATCAATTATTTTAGTCTCCCAATCAAAAAAATAAATAAGATTAGTTTGACATGATCTCCCTGAAGTAAACCCATGCTGTTTTTCATCTTTCAATCCATGGGATTTTAGATGTTCAACAATCCTTTCCTTAAGTATGGTTTCCATTAATTTCCCCACTATTGATGTCAGGCTTACTGGCCTATAGTTGCCCGATTCCTCCCTACTACCTTTCTTGTGAATGGGCACAACATTTGCTAATTTCCAATCTTCTGGGCCGACTCCTGTTACCAGTGATTATTTAAATAAATCTGTTAATGGTTTTGCTAGTTCACCGCTAAGTTCTTTTAATAGCCTTGGGTGTAAATTCAGAAGGAATTGGTCATGGAATGCTAAGTACCCTAGAAAAAATGTTCACAATTTAGAAATACCTGTAAATGATGAATATTATGTATGTACCTAAACTGTAACGATTATATAATTTTAACAAAGTGAAAAAACAGCAGAGACTCTGTACACACGGACAAAATAAGGAGATTTAGCAAGCCAGGCATCTCTAACACCAGTCTTGGTCTGAAGTGCTGTAGCATGAGATATCTCAAAATAATAAAAAACAGAGATGAGCGAATTTCTTGAAATTGGTCATAAAATTTGATTTGGGTCATGAGATGAGGAAATATTTTCTACACTAACGGGATTCTAACTGAATCTCACAAAATGTTTCTTCCAAATGAATCATAATTGCCTAAATAAGCACTGATCATTTTACTTTCAAAATGAAGTACAATAAAGAGGAAAACAGGACAAGGAGTATAAGGATGAAAGATCACATGACTCAGACAGGTCATGTTATCTTTGCAGGCAGCCTGACAGCCAATCAGGAGGCAGAATATTTGCTGGTCTATTAGGCTCAGTGCAAGCTGATGTGTTTGCCAGACAATGATTGCAGACAATAGCCCGTCATCTTAGGTTATTGCAGGGACAGTGAAATTGAGTTAGGTTGATTGAACTACTAGGTAGAAAGTCAGGTTGTACCAATAGGGAGTGCATAGGGACAGTTAGTGTGCTGGACTGGATGTCTTACAGGGGGGAGGGGCAGCTGTTCATGGCTGTCACTGCAGACACAAAGACCCTGCACTAAGATCATTCAAAGAGACAGTTGTCACAAGGTAGGGGGGGGGGGGGGGGGAAACACCAGAATGACAACAGAAGGAAAAAGACCAGAAACTAGGCCTCACGGATAGAAAAAGGGTAGAGGTCACCACCTAGAAAACCCTAAACCTAGCCCTGACTCCTGTCAGAATGAATACACACTGAAGGTAGGAATATTCATACACCAGAAACCTAGGCCTTAGAAACCCTGGGAAGCCCTAGGAGTAGTGACTGGGTCTGAGACCACTGGATCCTTCCCAGATGAACGAACCAGCGTCTCTCTGAGGCCTAGCAAACAACGAGCAAATGGGAACAACAAAATACAAAGAGAAGTACACTCATCTTCAATAGAAAATTGATGAGCAGGATGGTAAGAAGTGTGAGTCCAGACTAAATAGTGATCAGTAATAACTACAAGCTACACATGGGATAAGAGGTGAGGCCATTACTAACAATAACACTGCAACAAGTGGATACAGAGAGACTGTCAGATAACCTAACGTGCCGCCAGTTTCTAAGAGCTTCTAACCTCTGTTATGGGAGGGACTGTGACAACAGTACTCCTATTTTCTGTGCATGAGTCAGCCATTTTTTCCAACAATCTGTTAGAAGCTGCTTCAATTAATAAGTGTTTTACAGACATATTCTGAGAACCACCATCAGCATATATATTTTGTAGCATAGACTGCAAAATGTTGCCTTTTTGTTTCCAAAAAAACATCTGCAATTTTGATAATATAAAATAATTGCACAATTCAGTGCATTTTATGGCATCAATATCAGTATGCATTGTGTTTATAGAAGAGCATGTTTATTTTAACCAGTTAATTACTAAAAAAATCTGTTAAATTGTTCTACTATTTATAGTTGCACAATTCAGTGTATTTTAGCACATCAATTCCAATGTGCAGTGTATTTGTAGAAACGGACGTTTAGTTATGCTTCTATTAACTACAAAAAACTTTTACAATTTTGCTACTGATTACAATTGCACAATTCATTACATTTTAGTGCATCAGTACCAGTGTGCAGAGTGTCCATAGAAGGGCAAGTTAAATTGAGGTTGTGTAGTGAAGTGTATGTACTGTAGAATGACACATTTTATTGACGCTATGTTAATTACTAAAAAAAAGTCCATTTTTGGTACGGTTAATACTTGCACAATTCATTGTGCAGTGTATTTGTAGAAAGGATTGTTTGATTGTCTGTTAATAAAAAAAAAGAACACTTGTTATTTTAATACCATTTATACATGAGAAATTTAATGCATTTTTGGTGCGTCAATACCAGTGTGTAGGGATGAGCGAACCCGAATTTTGGGGTGTCCGTGACACGGACCCGAACCCGAACATTTTCGTAAAAGTCCGGGTTCGGTGTTCGGCGCTTTCTTGGCGCTTTTTGAAAGGCTGCAAAGCAGCCAATCAACAAGCGTCATACTACTTGCCCCAAGAGGCCATCACAGCCATGCCTACTATTGGCATGGCTGTGATTGGCCAGTGCAGCATGTGACCCAGCCTCTATATAAGCTTGGGTCACGTAGCGCTGCACGTCACTCTGCTAATACAAGTATAGGGAGAGGTTGCAGCTGCGACGTTAGGGCGAGATTAGGCAGATTAACTCCTCCAAAAGACTTCATTCTGTGATCGATCTCCAGCTGTGGATCATTGAAGTGATGATATTCAATTGCTCACTTTTTTTAGGCTGCCCAGAGCGTTTTTATATCACTTTTTTCTGGGGTGATCGGCGGCCATTTTGTGGCTTGTGGTGCGCCAGCACACGCTGCCACCAAGTCCATTTAACCATCAATAGTGTGGTTATTTTTTGGCATATACTACATCAGGGTCAAGCTTTCATCAAGTCCATTTAACCATCAATAGTGTGGTTATTTTTTGGCCATATACCACATCAGGGGCAAGTTGAGCCTGTCACCCAGCGCCTAAAAAATAGGCCTGACATTTATATTCCTCCAAATCAGTACTGTTTTAGCTGGTCAAGTTATTTGTAGTGACCGTAAAAGCACAGTTTTTGTTCTGGGTTGAAAAACTATTCCCAAATTTGCAATTCTCAATATTAGTGGTTTCTGCTGTATCAGACCTACTTTAAATCTATCCCTAAAAGGGTATATTAGATTCAAGGTGCTGATAGGGTCATTCTGAAAAACTTAACACACACGCTACAGTGCAGATACAAGTCTAATTCTGGTCGTGGTGGTGTTAGTGGACCCTCTAGTGCTGGGAGAGGACGTGGCCGTTCTGCCACAGCCACACGTCCTAGTGTACCAACTACCTCAGGTCCCAGTAGCCGCCAGAATTTACAGGGATATTTGGTGGGGCCCAATGCTGTTCTAAGGATGGTAAGGCCTGAGCAGGTACAGGCATTAGTCAATTGGGTGGCCGACAGTGCATCCAGCACGTTCACATTATCTCCCACCCAGTCTTCTGCAGAAAGCGCACAGATGGCGCATGAAAACCAAGCCCATCAGTATGTCACATCACCCCCATGCATATCAGGGAAACTGTCTGAGCCTCAAGTTATGCAGCAGTCTCTTATGCTGTTTGAAGACTCTGCTGCCAGGGTTTCCCAAGGGCATCCACCTAGCCCTTCCCCAGGGGTGGAAGAGATAGAATGCACTAACGCACAACTACTTATGTTTCCTGATGATGAGGACATGGGAATACCACCTCAGCACGTCTCTGATGATGACGAAACACAGGTGCCAACTGCTGCGTCTTTCTGCAGTGTGCAGACTGAACAGGAGGTCAGGGATCAAGACTGGGTGGAAGACGATGCAGGGGACGATGAGGTCCTAGACCCCACATGGAATGAAGGTCGTGCCACTGACTTTCACAGTTCAGAGGAAGAGGCAGTGGTGAGACCGAGCCAACAGCGTAGCAAAAGAGGGAGCAGTGGGCAAAATCAGAACACCCGCCGCCAAGAGACTCCGCCTGCTACTGACCGCCGCCATCTGGGACCGAGAACCCCAAAGGCAGCTTCAAGGAGTTCCCTGGCATGGCACTTCTTCAAACAATGTGCTGACGACAAGACCCGAGTGGTTTGCACGCTGTGCCATCAGAGCCTGAAGCGAGGCATTAACGTTCTGAACCTTAGCACAACCTTCATGACCAGGCACCTGCATGCAAAGCATGAACTGCAGTGGAGTAAACACCTTAAAAACAAGGAAGTCACTCAGGCTCCCCCTGCTGCCTCTTCTGCTGCTGCCACCTCAGCCTCTTCTGCTGCTGCCGCCGCCTCGGCCTCTTCCTCCGCCTCTGGAGGAATGTTGGCACCTGCCGCCCAGCAAACATGGGATGTACCACCAACACCACCACCTGCGTCACCAAGCATCTCAACCATGTCGCACGGCAGCGTTCAGCTCTCCATCTCACAAACATTTGAGAAAAGGCGTAAATTCCCACCTAGCCACCCTCGATCCCTGGCCCTGAATGCCAGCATTTCTAAACTACTGGCCTATGAAATGCTGTCATTTAGGCTGGTGGACACACACAGCTTCAAACAGCTCATGTCGCTTGCTGTCCCACAGTATGTTGTTCCCAGCCGGCACTACTTCTCCAAGAGAGCCGTGCCTTCCCTGCACAACCAAGTATCCGATAAAATCAAGTGTGCACTGCGCAACGCCATCTGTGGCAAGGTCCACCTAACCACAGATACGTGGACCAGTAAGCACGGCCAGGGACGCTATATCTCCCTAACTGCACACTGGGTAAATGTAGTGGTGGCTTGGCCCCAGGCGGAGAGCTGTTTGGCGCACGTCCTTCCGCCGCCAAGGATCGCAGGGCAACATTCTTTGCCTCCTGTCTCCTCCTCCTCCTACTCAGCTTCCTCCTCCTCTTCTTCCACCTGCTCATCCAGTCAGCCACACACCTTCACCACCAAATTCAGCACAGCCCGGGGTAAACGTCAGCAGGTGGTTCTGAAACTCATATGTTTGGGGGACAGGCCCCACACCGCACAGGAGTTGTGGCGGGGTATAGAACAACAGACCGACGAGTGGTTGCTGCCGGTGAGCCTCAAGGCCTGCCTGGTGGTGTGCGATAATGGGCGAAATCTCGTTGCAGCTCTGGGACTAGCCGGTTTGACGCACATCCCTTGCCTGGCGCATGTGCTGAATTTGGTGGTGCAGAAGTTCATTCGCAACTACCCTGATATGTCAGAGCTGCTGCATAAAGTGCGGGCCGTCTGTTCGCGCTTCCGGCGTTCACACCCTGCCGCTGCTCGCCTGTCTGCGCTACAGCGTAACATCGGCCTTCCCGCTCACCGCCTCATATGCGACGTGCCCACCAGGTGGAACTCCACCTTGCACATGCTGGACAGACTGTGCGAGCAGCAGCAGGCCATAGTGGAGTTTCAGCTGCAGCACACACGGGTCAGTCGCACTGCGGAACACCACCACTTCACCACCAATGACTGGGCCTCCATGCGAGACCTGTGTGCGCTGTTGCACTGTTTCGAGTACTCCACCAACATGGCCAGTGGCGATGACGCCGTTACCATCGTTACAATGCCACTTCTATGTCTCCTTGAGAAAACACTTAGGCCCCTTTCACACGGGCGAGTATTACGCGCGGATGCGATGCGTGAGTTGAACGCATTGCACCCGCACTGAATACCGACCCATTCATTTCTATGGGGCTGTTCACATGAGCGGTGATTTTCACGCATCACTTGTGCGTTGCGTGAAAATCGCAGCATGTTCTATATTCTGCATTTTTCACGCAACGCAGGCCCCATAGAAGTGAATGGGGTTGCGTGAAAATCGCAAGCATCCGCAAGCAAGTGCGGATGCAGTCCGATTTTCACGCACGGTTGCTAGGAGACGATCGGGATAAAAAATAATAGCATTCTGAATACAGAATGAATAGTAAAACATGCTGTTCCAGTGGTGGGTGACATGAAGCCTGATTCTCTGCTATGACATGAAGCCTGAATCTCTGCTATGGCACCTCTCTCCTCTGTCTGGGTTCCGGGGCCTAAAAATATCTGACAGTGGCCTGTTCCAGTGGTGGGTGACATGAAGCCTGATTCTCTGATATGACATGAAGCCTGAATCTCTGCTATGGGACCTCTCTCCTCTGTCTGGGTGCCGGGGCCTAAATATCTCACAGAGTCCTGTTCCAGTGGTGGGTGACATGAAGCCTGTGTAATGACCGGCGTCACTCACAGGGAGGGAAAAGGGAAAGCCCTGCCCAAGGGAGAGGGAAAGGTGGTGACCCCTGACTCACCTTGCGGCTGGCACCTGACCGCCCTGACGTCCCTAGACGGGTTCCTCACCCGTGCGGCGATCACGTGCCTAAACCCTGGCTTTGTCTAAAATGAGCCCTACATAGTGAACAGGGCGGTGGGATCGCTAGTCCGCACCACTGACACTAAGAGGGAAACACCAGGGAGAGGACAGACAATACAGACAAACACATACACCCAGGTGGGCGACCACAGCAGACCACAAAGGTCCAACAGGGATCCGGAGGGTAACGTTCTGGACCAACAACCAGAGAACGCAGCAACACAGCTCCAGAGGGTCAGTATAGAAGTCCAGGCAGGAAGCTCTATATCTGGCAACCAGAGAAGTGTGAGAGGGGAATATAAGGAGGTTGGGAGTGCTGGACAAGGAACAGCTGAGGAGAAGGAGCTATGGATCCCTGAGTGAGCCAAAAAGGGTTGCAAAGCAAACCCAGAAAGCTACCATAAGGAAACAGCCCTATCTTGCATAGAGCGCGCAGCCAACCGCTGCGACTTCCTGACCCCGGGTATAACGGAGTCAGGCGTGGTTCGTGACACCCTTGTGACAGTACCCCCCTCTCTACGAGGGGCCTCCGGACACTCAGGACCAGGTCTCTCAGGATGAGAGGCATGAAAAGCCCGAACTAGCCTGTCGGCGTTTACCTCAGACGCAGGAACCCACATTCTTTCCTCGGGACCGTAACCTCTCCAATGCACCAGATATTAAAGAGAGCGCCGGACCCGACGAGAATTAACAATTTTGGATATCTGAAACTCTAGATTACCATCCACAACAACAGGAGGGGGTGGCAGCGGTGACGGTTCTAGAGGTGGAACATATTTTTTGAGTAACGACTTATGGAAGACGTTATGGATTTTAAAAGTCTGAGGTAGCTCCAGGCGAAACGCCATGGGGTTGATGATGGCTACAATTTTGTAAGGGCCAATAAACCTAGGACCCAGTTTCCAAGAGGGAACCTTCAAGTTAATATTCCTAGTAGACAACCACACATAGTCATTCACTCCTAGGTACGGACCTGGCGACCGTTTCTTATCAGCCATGCATTTGTATTTACCTCCCATATTTTTCAAGTTAGCTTGCACCTTCTGCCATACCGATGAAAGAGATGACGAAAACCGTTCCTCTTCGGGAACCCCAGAAGACCCCCCCTCTTTGAAAGTACAGAATTGGGGATGAAAACCATATGCACCAAGAAATGGTGACTTGCAAGTGGATTCCTGACGACGATTATTTATGGCAAACTCAGCTAACGGTAAATATGATGACCACAGCTCTTGGTTTTCAGACACAAAACATCTTAGATATGTCTCCAGGTTTTGGTTGGTACGCTCAGTCTGTCTATTCGACTGAGGATGGAAAGCTGAGGAAAAGGACAAGTGTACCCCCAAACGGGAACAAAAAGCTTTCCAAAATTTAGAAATAAACTGGGTACCCCGATCCGAAACAACATCGGAAGGGACCCCGTGAAGCTTCACGATTTCACTGATGAATACCTGAGCAAGAGTCTTAGCATTAGGTAGTGCGGGTAACTCAATGAAGTGTACCATTTTGCTAAACCTGTCCACTACTACCAAAATAACTGTTTTACCCGCAGACAAAGGTAAGTCAGTGATAAAATCCATTGACAGATGTGTCCATGGTCTATTGGGAATGACGAGTGGTAATAGAGACCCTGCAGGACGTGTATGTGAAACTTTTGCGCGCGCACAGGTAGAACAAGAAGACACAAAATCCAATACATCCTGACGCAACCTTGGCCACCAAAAACGACGAGACAATAGCTCCAAGGTTGCTTTACTACCCGGGTGCCCAGCAAGTGCCGAATTATGATGTTCCTTTAATAATTCGAAACGCAGGTTCAACGGTACAAACAATTTCTCTGAGGGGCAAGAGACCGGGGCGTCCCCCTGGGCCTCTAACACCTTCCCCTCCAGAGCAGAGTGTACTGCAGAAACAACCACTCCTCTTTGAAGAATGGGTACCGGATCACTCACATTACCCCCTCCAGGGAAACAACGAGATAGTGCATCAGCCTTGGTATTCTTTGCCCCAGGACGATAGGTAATAACAAAGTTAAACCTGGTAAAAAATAGCGACCACCTAGCTTGTCTAGGGGTGAGACGCTTAGCTGATTCGAGGTACAGAAGATTTTTGTGGTCCGTAATCACAGTGACGGGGTGGACTGCCCCCTCTAAAAAGTGATGCCATTCTTCAAACGCTAGTTTAATAGCTAATAGTTCCCTATTGCCAATATCGTAGTTCTTTTCTGCTGCAGATAGTTTTTTAGAAAAGAAAGCACAAGGACACTATTTGCCAGGAGACGGACCCTGAGACAGCACAGCCCCCTCTCCCACCTCTGACGCATCGACTTCAACAATAAAAGGCTGAGAGACATCAGGTTGGACTAGTACAGGTGCCGAGGTAAACCTCTCTTTTAGAGAGGAAAAAGCAACTTTAGCGGCGTCAGACCATTTAGAAAAATCAGTCCCCTTACTAGTCATGTCAGTTAGGGGTTTTACAATAACTGAATAATTTTTAATGAATTTCCTATAGAAATTCGCGAAGCCCAAGAACCGTTGCAGTGCTTTGAGGTTCTCAGCAAGATCCCAATCTAAAATTGCCTGGACCATCCTAGGATCCATACGGAAACCTGAAGCAGATAAAAAATAACCTAGGAATTGTATCTCCTGAACGGCGAAGACACATTTTTCAATTTTCGCATATAATTTATTCGTCCGTAGGACCTGCAGTACTTGTCTGACATGCACCTCATGTGTTCTCAGATCAGACTAATAAATTAAAATATCATCTAGGTATATTACCACAAACCTGCCAATTAGATGACTAAAAATGTCATTAACGAAATGTTGAAAGACGGCAGAAGCATTGGTCAGACCGAAAGGCATAACTAGATTTTCATAATGCCCCTCAGGGGTGTTAAAAGCTGTCTTCCAGTCATCCCCCTTCCTTGATATGAATCAGATTGTAGGCCCCCCTAAGATCAAGTTTGGAGAACCACCTAGCACCCGCAATCTGATTAAACAGGTCAGGAATGAGAGGAAGAGGGTATGGGTCTCGGATGGTTATCCGATTTAATTCGCGAAAATCTAGGCAAGGACGCAGGCCCCATCTTTCTTTTTAACGAAGAAAAACCCTGCAGCCACGGGTGAAGAAGAGGGTCTGATGTGTCCCTTAGCCAAGCTCTCGGAGATATAATCTTTCATGGCTTATATCTCTGGACCCGAAAGAACCCTTTTCATAAAAAACGTCCTCAAAGTCCGAAACAAATGTGGGTAGGGTTGCTATGGAGGCGACTAAGCAATTGCTATTTAAGCAATTTTCTCTGCAATGCTCACTCCACTCCGATATCTCCCTGGCCTGCCAATCCACCACTGGATTGTGCGCTACCAACCAGGGAAGGCCCAGCACTACCGGAGTGGGAAGCCCCTCCAGAACATAACATGAAAGCATCTCGTTATGGTGGTCCCCTACCCGAAGGTGTAAATTATGAACAATGTGGGTGAGGTTTCTCTGAGACAGAGGAGCAGAATCAATAGCGAATATGGGAATAGGTCTCTGTAGCGTACAGAGAGACAAACCCATAGTGCGGGCAAAATGGGCATCTATCAAATTTACCCCTGCTCCACTGTCTAGAAAGAAAGAAATAGTCTCCGTCTTAACACCAAAAACAATAACCGCTGGCAACACAAATTGCGATGTACGTATGGAGGAAACATATACCCCCGGGCTGACGTCCTCCACACAGCCTGGGGTTAGTAGTTTTCCGACAGCCTTTTGTTTTTGAGGAAGGAAGGACAGACATTAATGAAATGACCCCTCTCCCCACAAAAAAACAAACCCCACGCCTACGGCGAGTCTCAGGAGGACGGACCTGACGAGTAGTTCCTCCTAGCTGCATAGGCTCGTCTAAGTCCGTACAGACTAACTGCTGCTTGGGAGGGGTTACCAATTGCTCCGGTTTTTTCAACCTGTCCCTAAGGCGTCTATCTATTCGGATAGAAAGGGACATAACCGCATCAAGGGAAAAGGGGGTCTCATATAATGCAAGCGCATCCTTAACCCTTTCGGATAACCCAGAGCAGAACTGACTCCTGAGAGCCAGGTCGTTCCATTGGGTATCCGTACCCCACCTACGGAATTCAGAGCAATACTCCTCTACCGGCCGCTCTCCTTGTAGGAGTCTCCGTAATCTTGATTCAGCCAGTGCGACTCGGTCAGGGTCGTCATATATGAGACCCAAGGCCCCGAAAAACTCATCCACTGACCGAAGAGCCTGGGAATCAGTGGGTAAAGAGAACGCCCAGGACTGCGGGTCCCCCTGCAGCAGGGAAATAACAACCCCCACCCGCTGTTCTTCATTACCAGAGGAGTAAGGGCGCAGTTTAAAATATAATTTACAGGCCTCACGGAATGTCAAAAACTTGTCCCTTCCCCCAGAAAATCTGTCAGGGAGAGGGACCTTGGTTTCCGCAACAACCTGGTTACCAGTAGCAACCGCTGGGCTTGCGGTCAGTTGTAATTGCTGCTGTTGCTGGAGGACGGACGCCTTCAATCCTGCCACCTCCAAAGACAGGCCATGAAATTGTTTGGACAGAGCAGTAATTGGATCCATACTGGATTCTAAGTAGGTAAAAAAATCTTTTATTTTTTTTACCTACACAAAATAAGGGCCAAATATAATGTAATGACCCGCGTCACGCACAGGGAGGGAAAAGGGAAAGCCCTGCCCAAGGGAGAGGGAAAGGTGGTGACCCCTGACTCACCTTGCGGCTGGCACCTGACTGCCCTGACGTCCCTAGACGGGTTTCTCTCCCGTGCGGCGATCACGTGCCTAAACCCTGGCTTTCCCTAAAATGAGCCCTAGATAGTGAACAGGGCGGTGGGATCGCTAGTCCGCACCACTGACACTAAGAGGGAAACACCAGGGAGAGGACAGACAATACAGACAAACACATACACCCAGGTGGGCGACCACAGCAGACCACAAAGGTCCAACAGGGATCCGGAGGGTAACGTTCTGGACCAACAACCAGAGAACGCAGCAACACAGCTCCAGAGGGTCAGTATAGAAGTCCAGGCAGGAAGCTCTATATCTGGCAACCAGAGAAGTGTGAGAGGGGAATATAAGGAGGTTGGGAGTGCTGGACAAGGAACAGCTGAGGAGAAGGAGCTACGGATCCCTGAGTGAGCCAAAAAGGGTTGCAAAGCAAACTCAGAAAGCTACCATAAGGAAACAGCCCTATCTTACATAGAGCGCGCAGCCAACCGCTGCGACTTCCTGACCCCGGGTATAACGGAGTCAGGCGTGGTTCTTGACACCCTCGTGACAGCCTGATTCTCTGCTATGGGACCTCTCTCCAATTGATATTGGTTAATTTTTTTTTATTATTATTCATTTCCCTATCCACATTTGTTTGCAGGGGATTTACCTACATTTTGCTGCCCTTTAGCTCTTTCCTGGGCTATTTTATAGCCTTTTTAGTGCCGAAAAGTTCGGGTCCCCATTGACTTCAATGGGGTTCGGGTTCGGGGTGAAGTTCGGGTCGACTTCGGATCCCGAACCCGAACATTTTCGGGAAGTTCGGCCGAACTTCTCGAACCCGAACAGCCAGTTGTTCGCTCAACTCTAGTCACAATATTATACCAGTAAAGGGGTGGTGAAGAAAGTAAAGTAACACCTCAAGACACAGGTGTTAGAGTTTAACATTAGGTATTAAGGGTTAATGTGCTATGCACTGTGTAATCCCAAATGGTTTTCCATAATTAGCAAAAAGTTACTATCTGGCATGGAGACAGTTTTTCAGATCAGTCTGGCTCAAGCTGAGGGTGAAGCTACAGTTTGTGAGCCTGACAGAATATGGCATCAAGGAAAGGAAAAAAAAACATTCCTATGGCTGCCAGAGCAAAGCAGGTGTGCTAGGAGAACCCCTGAGGGATAGAGGACAGCCATTTGTAGACTGTTTAGGATCACAAGGTACTGTGTGTGATAGCAAAGGAAACACTTGTTTATGGCTATGGACTTTGTTGCTTGTGGGGAGGGTATATTGCCTCTGGCAGACATCACACTTATATAATGGATTGGACATCCAATTAAAGATGTACAGCTCTGAACCCCACTGTGGGAACTACAAATCTTAATGCTTGTGGTCAATTGGCACCAGTCACATGATCTACCTACATGACTGCTGCCCTGGAAGCATCTCCTCTTCTGGGCTTGCCCTGAAAGCATTCAGAATTTAAACAGGTCCAGCAGATTCCACTGCATCTATCTGTGCATGAGTTAAATAACGTTCAGCACAAGAGCAGAAGAGAATATATTAATGGCAGTAGCCACACGGGTAAATCTTGTGACCATCACCATTTCGATCTCCAGGAACACAGTGGACTGGCCACCAGTGGCTGCAGTTTACAGATCCATCCATGGAAAGAGAGGGACGTTGAAACAGAAAGCTGAGATAAGACATGCTTGGGGCTTCCTAGGACAGTGTCCACTACATTACAGCTTTATTTAAGTTATTTTAGAAAATGGCCAACCGCTTTAACTTAGATCAGCAGTAGTTTTATTAGTACATGTTGTATCATGGCCATGTGTAGCCAGCCTTCATTTACATAGTCACTCATTGAATAAATAAATGTGTCAAATCAAGACCGGCCTTTGTATGAACCACCATTCTGTTCCTCCTCGCTGATCTTTATGTGTAGGGCTGAAGTGATGACCTCACCTCAATTACACATGACTTCTGTAGCCAATCACTAGCTTATGGGTACACTGTTGAAGGCCAGTGATTGGTTGCAGCAGTCAGGTGTTGTAGACATGACATCAGCGCTGCTAAATCACCACAAGGAAGACCGGGATGGGACAGCTGGAGTGGTGAACAATTTAACATGGACTTGATACTTGTTTTCCTATTTTCCACCATCCTCTGCCTGTGCCTTTGCTAAATTCAGACAACATTATTTAGACAATACATGGTCAATTAAGATCCTGGTTGAATATGCAAATGACACCCAAAAGTACACATAATATATCTAGAAGACCTGCGATCCCACAGTCGTGTGATTATTAGAGTTGGTCGAATCATGTTTAAAATCCATGAACCAAAGTCGATTTGTTCCCTAATTTAGTTTTAATGTTGTACGGAGATCTGTATCTGTACACCATAAAATGTATGGGCTTCTTGGAGGAAAACTTTGTTAAGTTGAAGAGACCTCGGTAAAGAACTTTGGCTTTTTTGAGCAGCAATCTGAAGCCGGCTCCATTACAGACTAGTACCTCGGTACCGAAGCCGGCTTCAGTACAGACTAGTACCTCGTGACCGAAGCCGGCTTCAGTACAGACTAGTACCTCAGGACCAAAGTCGGCTCCAGTACAGACTAGTACCTCGGTACCGACGCCGTCTCCAGTACAGACTAGTACCTCGGGACCGAAGCCGGCTGCAGTACAGACTAGTACCTCAGGACCAAAGTCGGCTTCAGTACAGACTAGTACCTCGTGACCGAAGCCGGCTTCAGTACAGACTAGTACCTCGGGACCGAAGCCGGCTCCAGTACAGACTAGTACCTCGGTACCGAAGCCGGCTTCAGTACAGACTAGTACCTCGGGACCGAAGCCGGCTTCAGTACAGACTAGTACCCCGGGACCGAAGCCGGCTCCAGTACAGACTAGTACCTCGTGAGCACATCCCAATGTGCAGGTGCACGTTGCTATGGCTGAGAACAACACTGTAAAACAAAACATGCAATGCAACAGCTCTCTGCAAAGCAAATAAAGTACAAAAATGCATATTAATTGCTAGTGCTATACTTATAAATTAGAGATATAGGCCCAGCACTAAAGCGGGCCCAGCATGCATGTGGAACCTACACTCCCTAAATTGTATGGTAGCCGACATGGCACATAACAGGTAGAATTTAGTGTTAGGAACCCGTCTTACAGAGATCGCCTTGACGTGCGGCAATCGGGCTCAAATAATTTTGTACAAAATTATTTGCCAAGCATCTCTAATTTATAAGTATAGCACTAGCAATTATTATGCATTTTTGTACTTTATTTGGTTTGCAGAGAGCTGTTGCATTGCATGTTTTGTTTTACAGACTAGTACCTCACTACCGAAGCCGGCTCCAGTACAGACTAGTACCTCGCTACCGAAGCCGGCTCCAGTACAGACTAGTACCTTGCTACCGAAGCCGGCTCCAGTACAGACTAGTATCTCGGTACCGAAGCCGGCTCCAGTACAGACTAGTACCTCAGGACCGAAGTCGGCTTCGGATTGCTGTTTTAAAATGTTTTTAAAGTTGTAGAATCTAAGGCCGAAGTTCTTCACCGAAGTCTTATCCGACAAAGTTAGACTCAGCAAAGCCCATACAGCATGAAAAGGAAGTTGGAGAATGAATTGACTTCGGATCTGAAGCGTGATTCACTCACCCCTAGTGATTATAATAAAACGTAACTTTTAGTACATCTTAGTAAAAACTATGGGGCAGATTTATTAAACTGCTGTAAAGTAGAACTGGCTTAGTTGCACATACCAACCAAACAGATTTCACCTTTCATTTTTCACAGCTCCTTTGGAAAATGAAAGGTGGAATCTGATTGGTTGCTATGGGCAACTAAGCCAGTTCAACTTTACAGCAGTTTGATAAATCTCCCCCTATATTTTGACCACACGGTAGGCCGTACCAGTTGCTTACATAAGGCTGCATCCAAATAGTGATTATTAACCCAGTGGTGCTCAATAAATAAAAATGGAGCAGTCTTACCACTTCTGTAGATACAAGACAGTGTGTGGGAGTGCAATAGTGAATAGGAAGGTGTCACAGTGCGGGTCTCTTTTCTCTAGGTAACAGCAGGGTGAGGCTATCCCTCCTCTCACCCTGCTCGGCCTAGCCTGAACTATTTGTTCAGCTAAGCAGAGCACCTTGCCCAACAGGGGCCACCCCTCTGGACATTTCCTCACTATTCTGGGACCCCTATCTCCAGCCCTGACCAGGTGGTACCAGTCCTGCTGTCAAGGGATTAGTCAGGTTCCCAGGATTAGAATAATCATAGTCCCTATGTGTTTCAGGGGACTTCCGACCAGGTCTGCTGCTGGTTTCTGTATGTAGCAGCAAAACTAATTGAAATTGGGTGTGGTAAACATGGATGCATTGCCACGCCATCTAGTTTAAATCTCCCCCCCAGTGATAATGTCATGTCAACCCACAGACAAGACACCACTTGGCAAACAAACACGCAAACAATGATGTGATCAGTAATACTATGGGGCGTGCTCAAGGCCATGTGGAGAGAGTGGTTAGTGCCTCCAGCATGCTAGCGTATTCTGTCCTCAGCCAATGATCAACCAAGAAGGGAAGGGTCGGGGACTCCCATCTTAGTTCCTCATCCATTTTCAAATGTCTCCAATTCTCCTATTATGTCAGTGCAGCCGTCAGCAGTCTAACCTGTAGAAGCAGAAGATCGGAGAGGGGAGGGGGAGCAGTGTGTGAGCTCAGGCAGGGGAGGGGCGGTCAGCAGTCCTTACCCTGTTGGCTCAGTTTTAGCTGTAACTTGAACCTTTGGCAGCTTACAACTAAGCAGAATTGGGAATTTAGTGCAGATTAAATTGCCTATAAAGCAAAAAATAAAAAGTACAAAAATTGGATTTAATAAAAGTTACATTTTATTCTAATGACCTAACTGAGGGTTCGCAGGCCCTGTAGATAAATTACATTTGAAAAAAAACTCCTTTAAACTTTATTCTTCCACCGTATTTAAAAGGCTCTCTTCCATTTGAGCTTTAAGTCAGCCTGATGTATACATGGACGTGAGACTAGAAGAGCTTTTTTGCAGCATTAGGGGGGGTCCACATCAATATACCTATAATGGGTATGTATTTTTAAAGGGGTTTTCAAGACTAAACTTTTTTTAACAGACCTTTTCAGTTTGGCTGGACCAGCGGTGGGGTTCATACTTACATGATCCCTGCTTCTGGATCCCGGCAGCATCACTCCATGGCCATCAGGTCCCGGGTCTCTGGGAATCAATACCCTATTGACAGGTGACATGTGACCTCTGCAGCCAATCACTGGTACATCACTGTGATGCCCATCAACAGGATCTTCATTCCGAGAGACCTGGTACCTGCCGAGGCAGCCATGGAGAGCTGCAGCTGGGATCTAGAGGTGGGGTCCAGGTAAGTATGAACCCCACTATGGTCCAGCCACACTGAAGAGGTCTGTTAAAACGTTTTAGTCTTGGATAAACAGATGACAGTTGTTAATGAGTAATAAAGAATCAGACACTAAATTCACCTGGAGAAGTTGTGATTTCCAAATAATTGAGCTCTCATTTATAAGAAACTGATGATGACCTTTGTCTTCATGGAGATGTCCCACTGTTTGTTTCCCCATGGTTCGGTTAGCAAATACCTGATAATTTACCAGATCAAATCTTGTCGGAAAGTTTCCTTTCTCATCAAGGTGAATGGAATCTCCACCAGAAGTTATAAAATGAACTCTTCTTATATATTGGTTCAGCTAAAGGCAATAGACATGAGTCTGAGTCTGACATATTGATTTATGCATTTTGTTACAGTAATCATATTCCTAGGAGTCTCTAAAATCTTTCCAAACCTTAGATTTCACAATAAATGTTAAACATTGATAATGTCTCCTAATGAGCAGTATAGCTCTCTCCAGGTATGGTACTGTGTCTCTTCTCTACTAATCCACTCAATCTGATAGACTTGGTTGGATAGGCTTCATGGTGGTTATTCTCTTACTTCCTGCTGTAATTTCCTCTGTCACATCCACTGACACAGCGATGGCTACCAACATCTCTCACCAGCTCTCAGTGGCTGCATTTGGCTATTGCTACACAGGTCCAGTCAGGCGCCATATATTTTAAAGATTTCCCTCCAGCCACTTCTTGCCTCAAGGTCCTACTTTCTTACTGCTTCCTCAAGAGTCTACTCTGGTACTATATGCAGTTATTCCATACTCTCTCTTTCTGGTTCCATACTCTGCATTATAACACCTCTCCTGCCCCTTCCCTCAGTGGTTCGGCAAACTGCTCTTCAGCACTTAGCAGTACAACACTGAGCTCTGCATGGGACTGCTGTGATGGTTGGCATCACCCACAGTAATGCTGTCAGGGTAGGGTGGTGCCCTCATTAACAAGTGGATCACAAAACTGTTATCAACATAAGGGCCAGAAACTAATGAGTGGCAAAATGGGGCACATATGTGGGTCATGATGGGCTCCGATGTGTTCCTGACAGGAATATATTGACAAAAGTCTCAGCTTTTAATTTCTGCTTGTATGACTAGCTAGTATAGTCAGTGGCATATCCGTTTGGTGCATTGTTTTTCTGTGATTTATATAATTATATTTTCATCCGCACAATGCTTCGGTTTGTGTAGGATGCCTTTGTGGTGCATGTGGACCGCGCCGGCATCCTCCATTCTACACATTTTTTGCTGGGAATGGTCGTTTGCTGTGGTCCACATGCGGTGGGACTGCTCCCCCAATGATAAACACGCTACAGTGTTTGGGGTTTGAGCAGTTCCCCCATATTTGCCACTATGTTTCTGTGATTTTGTCACATATGTGGGGCCATCATGTTGGGCAACCATGCAATCTCCTCATTTTCTGCTCCTCTCATTGACTAAGTAAATGTTATTAAATGAGGTCTCCTTGCTTTAGTGCTAGTGAGGGTTACAGCAAACAGTCCCACAGAATTATGTGTATTACTAGTGTTACTGGAGTTTGGAATATGACAGAAAATGTTGGAAAAGTCTGAATAATCTTACCTTCCATTTGACATTTTGGGTGGTAAATATTTGGAGATGTTCTTGTCTTTTATGTGAGTAGATCAGATGATGTGAGGCATAAACCACAATATACACTGCAGAGTACACACTGAATGTGTAACGGAAATTGTCTACATCATACCGGGAGCAATCCACATTACCTAGAACATCTCTTTCATTACATGGTCTATTAGATAAATACTGTCCAGAGCTGCAAGAAAGATAATCATACCATACTTCAAACATCAGCTCAACCTCTGGATATTTTAGAGGACCGGCTGTGAGTAAATATTCTTGTAAACCTGGAATTCTTCCTTTGTGAAGAGTGAACTGCAAAGATCCATGAAATGTAGTAAATGAAATTAATCTTTCAGGTAAAATAACTGAGAGCATGATTACAACTCTTCTAGGATTTAAGTCATCTGACAACATAAGATGCAATGTCTCTAAGGCATATGAGCTACCAACAAATATAATCACATTGCAGTGAATCTTCTGTATTTGATATAACACCTTCCTGTAGGCCATAGATGTCATTAAATAACTGACAGATTCTCTATAAGCTATGCAGACCCCGCTCTGTGTTATTACATTGTAGAGGTCCATGCCGGCTCGTTGGCTGCTTTCATCATCTACTGTCACCATCCCCACCCAGCTCCAGCCAAAGTTCTCCAGTAGAAGGACAATAGCTTCATACTGAGTGGACCCATCAGGGACTGTGCGATAGAAATAAGGAAACAGGAGCTTGTTACTGAAGATGGGATCCATCGCTCCATAGCTGATCTGTAGGGAGAAAACAGGAGAAGAAAACATCAAAGAAATGTGAGAATTGTGTGTTATCAAACTAAGAATGACATGTGTATCCAATGGAAGCAATCCTCGGTTCAGACCCTAAAGTTATCTATACACATTAATGTCTGCCTGGGTTTGGTTTATCTCTAGTAGCAAGACTGGAGGTAAAGTTAGGTTACAGGAGACCCAATTACAACTTAGAAAGCAGATTAAGGATGATTTAACCGATTCTGAACTTATCAGATTTATTATGAATTTAACAAACATCCTGCTCTCAAACTAATCTGAAGTTTTGCCGATTTACTTCAAACACATAGCGCCAAAACGCTACCAAGGCCATTTTACTGTGGAAATTGGTGGGGAAAACAGAAGGGAAGATGAAAGATCACATGACCCTGGGAGGGCGGGGGAGGAGGGTGCTAGCCCTGATTGGCTGAGAGGTTGATGGACAGCCAGTCAGTGGGCAGGATTCTGGCATGTCCTTTTGCTCTGAATGCCAGAGACGCTAGTCAATTACAGTAGGTGCGGTAGGTAATGTACAGGGATACCATAGGGACATAAATAGGTAGATTCAGGGTTTTATCAGGGAAAGCATAGGAAGGGACAAGTCATTCAGAGAGGTCTGTGTCATATAGCTGCTGCCAGTGATAAGTTCATGCTGCACTGCAAAATCTGCAAGCAAGAAAATATCACAACTATTTTTTTCTGTAAATGGACAGCCAGCCTTTAAAAACAATTTAAGTTTCTACAGTTGATAAGTGCTTTATAGGCTTATTGCCAGCACCTCCGACATCAGGAGCAAACATTCTGCTTAAAACACTGAGCATTTTCCCCTTTTTATTCTCAAAACCTGTTATAATTTAGCTACCATATACAAAAAAAAGCTATGAAACTCCAATTATACAAAAATATATAGCAATCTTTATTTAATAATAAAAAATAAAAATATATATATTGTAAAGAAAAAAAGGCAAGATGGATATTGATACAGAGAACATTGCAAGGGACGTTATCCCCAATATAGTGATCCACGTCTACAAAATATACGATGAAAATAAATGGCACTACGGAGCGTATCATTACCAAGATGATGAGATAAAACATCTCCAACAATCACCAATAGATCATACAAGAACATCAATATGTTCAGTTATTTAATAACAAAATTGCCCCATAGGCCCCCAGGTATGTGGAATAAGCACAGTATTGCATTGGCCGTGTCGCTGAACAGGTCACTATATTAAATGCAGATGTCAAAAATATCACAAATAATAACTGCCATGCAACCTGCACTAGCATCAAAATATTACTCTGTACAGCAGCGCTGCAAATGTATTATATGATATCTAGATACCAGGCAGTATTAGTGAGTAATAATAATTTATATTCCTGTTTTAGTTAACATATTATATTGCATCAAGACACAGTGCATTATTACATAATAGGTTATGCTGCAATAAAAGTCTTTTTTTTACCAGTTTCAGATTTGCAATATATCTCTTGTGGTTCAAAAGTTATCAACACAGAAAGGTCCAAACTTTTGAGCCTTCAGCTCTGTGTTCAGCACCAGGGACAACACCTTGAACAGGACAAATAGCTGTGCATCGCAGGGAAGGTTCCCGAGAGGTTCAACACAGATCCCCCATAACAGTGTGACATCTACAGACCCCCCATAACAGTGTCCTCCACAGGTCCCCCATAACAGTGTCCTCCACAGATCCCCCATAACAGTGTCCTCCACAGATCCCCCATAAACACAGTGTCCTCCACAGATCCCCCATAACAGTGTCCTCCACAGATCCCCCATAACAGTGTGTCATCCACAGGTCCTCCATAACAGTTTCCTCCATAGATCCCCCATAACAGTGTCCTCCACAAATCCCCCATAACAGTGTCATCCACAGATCCCCCATAACAGTGTCCTCCATAGATCCCCCATAACAGTGTCCTCCACAAATCCCCCATAACAGTGTCATCCACAGATCCCCCATAAAAAATGTGTCATCCATAGGTCCCCGTAACAGTGTGTCATCCACAGGTCCCCCATAACAGTGTGACATTCACAGTTCCCCATAACAATGTGTCATCCACAGGTCCCCCATAACAGTGTGACATCTACAGATCCCCCATAACAGTGTGACATCCACAGGTCCCCCATAACAGTGTGTCATCCACAGATCCCCCATAACAGTGTGACATTCACAGGTCCCCCATAACAGTGTGACATTCACAGTTCCCCCATAACAGTGTCATCCACAGATCCCCCATAACAGTGTGAATGCGCAGCATTATCTCCATTCACTGCTATAGAATTTCTAAAAAGAGCAGATCCAGTGATCAGCTGTTATCAGAACACTCATAGCATAATGGAGGATGACCGCGCATGCACACTGTGCTCTCCCTTCACCTCAAGGGCCCGATGGGACAACACCTTTTTTGCAGATTGTGGTTTTATAAACTGCACCATGGAAAAACAGAAGAGCCCAGGACATTCATAACGTGGGGTCCATGTCCACAATTCTTATTGAAAATGGGAAGGACAAAATAAAGAATTTGACGTGAGTTTCCATTTGTCATTTCTCTTGACCAATCCTTGACACACACAGAACGCAATCTACTGTCTGGGGAAATGTTTCAGCCATGTATTCCACAGCAAGAGTAATTTTTGGATACAATGTTTATGATATCTTTAATATCCGGTATGACTGCCGTCTTCCAGAGTTTCACAATCAAGATCCTGTAATGAACCTATTTCCATATCTGTAGCATAATCACACGATCCTCTTACTTACAACAAATGTTGATAGCATTAAAGATTGTCCACATGCCTGGTAATATCCATACATGTAGCCTCTCTTTATTTGTTTGTTTTGTTTTAACATATCATATAAGACTACATATGTGAAATATGGTTGATAATATTCTCATGTGTACTATCTTCCCTTATGTTTTAAAAAAATTGGAAAAACCAATAAAAATTACTTTAAAAGAAAGAAAATGGGAAGGAATGAAAATCCACGGCAAAACTGAATCAAACAGTCTGTTATAAAATTAGAAAAAAATACACATCCAAAAACACCTGATGCGATTCTGCATTAGGTTTATTAAGCAGAGACAATACTCTGTGTGAACATACCCAAAGAGGCTGCAGGATCAGCAGCTTACAGTGGAAAGGCTAAAGAGATATAATGTTCTACACTCAGCTGCTGTGGTTACAACCGCTGTTCGTGCCTACAAAGGTCCGTCAGACTGCTCGTCCAATATTTCAAGATTTGGGGCCCCACTTTCAATTTTGGCCCGGGTCACACTTTGTCTAAAACCGGCCCTGCAAGCAGCCAATCAGTAGCCAGCCCTGTGATGTCACAGCCCTATAAATAGCCTCAGCCATCTGGGATTCTGCCATTTTCCAGCGTACTTAGTGCAGGGAGAGACATCAGAAGGCGCTAGGGACAGTGCTAGGAAAGACTTCAGTGTGCTGAAAAAATTATTTACATGTTCAGGGAAAAATTATTCATGCTGTAGGGAAAGGATAGAGAGTAGAGTTGCGTGGACACCTGGATGTTCGGGTTTGACGGGTTCGGCCGGCCTTCACAAAAAAGTTCAAGTTCGGGACCCGAACTTGACCCCGAACCCAAACCCCATTGAAGTCAATGGGGACCTGAACTTTTGAGCACTGTAAAAATGTCATGGAAAGGACTAGAGGGCTGCAAATGGCATCAAAATGTTGTTAAGAGCATGGCAAGTGCTCTGCAAACAAATGTGGATAGGGAAATAACTTAAAATAACATAAAATACGTAAAGAAAATATAATAATCTTGATCTAGGAGGACGAGGTCCATATGGAGTAGGAGGTTGAGGACGCGGTGGACGTGGCGGTGGATGTGGAAGCGGCGGTGGAGGAGGAGGTAGCCTACACTGCTTTTTGGTTTTAAATGATTTTTTTAAAATTAGGGTACACCCCAAAACATTGGGAAATATAACCTGTGATAACCCCCTCCAGTCGTGCTAAACACACGTTCAGACAATACACTGGCTGCAGGGCAGGCCAGCACATCCAAGGGGTAAAGGGCAAGCTCAGGCCATGTGCCCAATTTGGAGACCCAGAAGTTGCAGGGGCTGACCCCTGTCAGTCAGTTCGTGTAGACGTGTGCACACTTACTGCCCCACCATGTCGCACGTCCCCGTAATGTTCACGATCCAATTTAATATCTGCTCTATCAACTTTCGATGTTCTATTATGCGCCTACCATGGTGATCACGGGTGGCGGGGAATCAGGGTTCCAGGCTGGAGAGGGAGCCTGAAAAAAGGATACCACATGCAAGGGAGGTCAATGGATGAAATTAAATGTAATCGAGCGTAAATGTGGGACAGAGTATTGAAGCATAAGCTTCCAAGTTAAGGAGGGGACACGCGGCAATTACCCACTCCCAACTCGGGGAGGTAGTGACGATAAATAAAAATACAGGACTCTTAAGATGCCCTGTTATTGGAATGATTAATAAAAAATTATAGGGAATGTCACTGGGGTATTTTGGATTAGGAAATGTTAGCCAGGAGAGGCCCTGCTGCCGCTTTGTTGACTCTAGATAACTTCTGCCTGATCGCACGCCCCTGTGACGTCCACCATCCATTTAGATATCTTCTCTATCAACTTTCGATGTTCTTTTCTGAGCCTACCATGTTGATCATGGTTATCGGCGAATCAGGGTTCCATGCCGGAGAGGGAGCGTAAGAAAGAGAGACCTCATCCAAGGGAGGTAAATTGTTTCAAATTAAATATGATAGAGTGGAAATATGGGACAAAGTATTAAAGCGTAAATGTGGGACAACTTTTAAAAGTTTAAGCATTGAATAAAAGGATGTGGCGCGCATCAATTAACCCCTTAAGGACATTGGACGTACCGGTACGCCCTATTTCCCGAGTCCTTAAGGACCAAGGACGTACCGGTACGTCCTAACTTTTAAATAGGCATTCCGGCGCCCCAGGGGTTAAACGGAACGGGATTTCGGCTGAAATCCTTCAGCCGGCATCCTGTGATAACGCCAGGGGGGGTCATGTGACCCCCCCATGTCGGCGATCGCAGCAAATCGCAGGTCAATTCAGACCTGCGGTTTGCTGCGCTTTTTGCAGTTTCTGATCCCCGCGGTCCCTGACCGCGGGGATCAGAAACTTTAGAGTGGTTAAAATCAATATTTTTCATGCACCCCTGCATGATTTGATGCCGGTGGGTGGTGCGGCGGGGGTGTCGCATGCGGTGGGGGCGTTGCGGGAGGCGGGCGGTGCGGCAGGCGGGATCGCGATCCCCCGCCCGCCTCCCCATGAACGATCGTTGGCTTCTAGTGGGTATACCAGGGTGCCAGCACATTGCTGGCACCCTGGTATAAACGGCTGACATCTGTGCAGATGTCAGCCGTTAAACCCTTTCCATACCGCGGTCCGTACGGACCGCTGTATGGAAAAAGTTAACTGTCATCGGTTAGGGAGCTCCCTCCCTCTCCATCGGGGGGCTGCTGTGCCTTTGCAGCCCCCCGATGGAGAGGGAGAGAGCCCCCCGACAGCCCCCAGAGAGCCCCCCTCAGCCCTGTGCTTACCCTTCCCCGTCTGCGAAGTTGTGGCAGACGGGGAAGGTTCCCATGGCAACAGGACGCCTGCTCAGGCGTCCTGCTGTCCATGGTGCTGAACAGATCTATGCTGAAAGCATAGATCTGTTCAGTGTAAGTAAAATACAGTACAGAACAATATATATTGTACTGTACTGTATTATACAGACATCAGACCCACTGGATCTTCAAGAACCAAGTGGGTCTGGGTCAAAAAAATGTAAAAAAAAAGTGAAAAAAGTTAAGATAAAAAGAAAAACATTTATCACTGAATAAAAATTAAAAAAATAAAATACACTACACATATTAGGTATCGCCGCGTCCGTAACGACCTGATCTATAAAACGGTCATGTTACTTTCCCCGCACGGTGAACGCCATAAAAATAAAAAAATAAAAACTATGAGAAAATTGAAATTTTGCCCACCTTACTTCCCAAAAAAGGTAATAAAAGTGATCAAAAAAGTTGCATGTACGCCAAAATAGTACCAATCAAACCGTCATCTCATCCCGCAAAAAATGAGACCCTACTCAAGATAATCGCCCAAAAACTGAAAAAACTATGGCTCTTAGACTTTGGAAACACTAAAAGAAGGGGCAAGTACCCTGAAGAAGGGGCAAGTACCCCGAAACGCGTTTGGTGAGGAGCCCCCAGGAACAACCCCAAGGTGTACGTGCTTGAACTATCCAGAGCCGTACGGCAATTCAAAGTCTTTGAGAACTCCGTGCCTTACTAAACCCCTGATACGCCGGGATCCACAAGTGCAAACACACGAGGAGTGTGTCGCATACCAAACCGACGAGGGGAAAAGTATCTTGAGTCCCAGCGCTGACCGGCGTCTTGTTACTACGGAGCGGCAGCCAGAGGATCGCAAGGGCATAGAGAAAAGACACAGTATCTTCCAGTTGCTACAGCAGCAGCCGATAACGACAATTTGTCTCCAAGTTTACCTGCACAGGGAATCGCACTGCGCAGTAAGTATTAGCGGGACGCCGCAAGTATACTTACTTAAGTGAACCCTGTTTGACCACAGTTATATTATCCTCTTCAAGCGAATCAGGACTGTGAACCTTATAGTACTTTGTGAAGCTAGCCACTATACTAGCTCAAGCCACCAGCTGGGCTATACTTCTATTTTTTCTGACTTTCGTATGGACTGATCTATACCATCCCCAGCCTATCCACCACTGGTCCTACTATTTATTTTATATCTATGTGTTTTTTTTTGTATCAATGTGTTCTTATATTGCTTGACTGTATTTTATGTGTTTTTAGAATAATTGATTTCACTTTACCTTACATGCCCTTGAATTAAATATATGATTCTACATAAGTGAGTGTGCCCAGTATATTTTTTAACAAATAAAAAAAATTGTATACATATTAGGTATTGCCGCGTCTGTGACAACCTGCTCTATAAAAATACCACATGATCTAACCTGTCAGATGAATGTTGTAAATAACAAAAAAAAAACGTGCCAAAAAAGCTATTTCTTGTTACCTTGCTGCACAAAAAGTGTAATATAGAGCAACCAAAAATCATATGTACCCTAAACTAGTACCAACAAAACTGCCACCCTATCCCGTAGTTTCTAAAATGGAGTCACTTTTTTGGAGTTTCTACTCTAGGGGTGCATCAGGGGGGCTTCAAATGGGACATGGTGTCAAAAAAACCAGTCCAGCAAAATCTGCCTTCCTAAAACCGTATGGCATTCCTTTCCTTCTGCGCCCTGCCGTGTGCCCGTAAAGCAGTTTACGACCACATATGGGGTGTTTATGTAAACTACAGAATCAGGGCCATAAATAATGAGTTTTGTTTGGCTGTTAACCCTTGTTTGTAACTGGAAAAAAAATATTAAAGTGGAAAATCTGCCAAAAATTTGAAATTTATAAATTGTGTCTCTATTTTCCATTAAATCTTGTGCAACACCTAAAGGGTTAACAAAGTTTGTAAAATCAGTTTTGAATAGCTTTAGGGGTGTAGTTTCTTAGATGGGGTCACTTTTATGGAGTTTCTACTCTAGGGGTGCATCATTGGGGCTTCAAATGGGACATTGTGTCAAAAAAACAGTCCAGCAAAATTAGCCCTCCAAAAACCAAACGGCGCACCTTTCACTCTACGCCCCGCTGTGTGGCCGTACAGTAGTTTACGGCCACATATTGGGTGTTTCTGTAAACGGCAGAGTCAGGGAAATAAAGATACAATCTTGTTTGGCTGTTAACCCTTGCTTTGTTAGTGGAAAAAATGGGTTAAAATGAAAAATTGGACAAAAAAATGAAATTCTCAAATTTCATCCCCATTTGCCAATAACTCTTGTGCAACACCTAAAGGGTTAACGACGTATGTAAAATCAGTTTTGAATAGCTTGAGGGGTGTAGTTTCTTAGATGGGGTGACTTTTAGGGAGTTTCTCCTCTAGGGGTGCATCAGGGGGCTTCAAATGGGACATGGTGTAAATAAACCAGTCCATAAAACTCAGCCTTCCAAAAACCAAACGGCGCACCTTTCACTCTACGCCCCGCTGTGTGGCCGTACAGTAGTTTACGGCCACATATTGGGTGTTTCTGTAAACGGCAGAGTCAGGGCAATAAAGATACAATCTTGTTTGGCTGTTAACCCTTGCTTTGTTAGTGGAAAAAATGGGTTAAAATGAAAAATTAGACAAAAAAATGAAATTCTCAAATTTCCTCCCCATTTGCCAATAACTCTTGTGCAACACCTAAAGGGTTAACAATGTATGCAAAATCAGGTTTGAATACCTTGAGGGGTGTTGTTTCTTAGATGGGGTCATTTTTGGGTGGTTTCTGTAAGGAAATTATGTCTGTATCCACACACGTTCATATATATATATTAATTCAGCCTTATATGCTTGTATTAAGTATACAGAGTTCTTCTTTAAAGGAAATATTTTATACTCTTATGACAACAAGGTCTAGTAACACAAGCTATCATGAAATGGCTGTCTGAAGCTCAAAACCGCATGGCTAAAAAGAGATATGCATGCTTTAGCAAAAGAAGGCCACATTTGTGATGAAGGTACCTGAAGAGAGAATTGCCGAATGCATGGCATCATAGCTGCAGAAACATATATATGCATATATATGTTTTACACATATATCTAACATGTGCATTAGACATATATTTTACATTTACTGCAATACGGGTTATATATATATAAGCATCTTGTATATTGACGTTCACCTGTGGTTTAGATAAGTGAAAGACGTTTTATCAGGTAAATGTTGGTACAAAATAAACAAAGATAATTCCGCGAAATATTTGAACAAAGCTAAAATAGACAAAGATTGTGGTTAGATATCTGAATTCTAAGAATTATAAATGCGTCACATATGTACCTTGTTTCTAGGAAATTATCATGACTTTTTTTTTTACTTTGGTTGTATAAAGGTGAGATTGATAAATTTGTTACCTGGTTGGATTAAGCTTAGGGGAGGTATATGGTAATCTTGTGGTTTGTATCTATAAATTGGCTACGATGTCAAAATAAAGGAGCAACCATTTTAAACCTATCAACGTGTATTGGTCTTCAGTGGTTGTCCGGCCGGAGGTTCACTCATAGACAAACCAGGGGCCCTTTCAATTGGTAGCAGAGGATGGTTCACTGACTATCCAGGTGAGTAATAATTTCTGCCACTATTTATGTTGGTTGGAATGTTTCTCTCCTGGATACGGTGGATATCTGATGTATACTTGACGGCAGGGTTAGTTGATGGCAGGTTAGTTTAGTGTTCATAGGACTGTGGGACAGACACGAGGCAGCACTCAGTGTTCTGCGTATCCTGATGGGAGCGGCGTCTCATATAGGCACAGTGGTTGGCAGGGGATGTTGTTCCAGGAACATACATCATATTGTTGGCAGGGAATTTTTCAAATGTAGAACTAGTCTCTTCGAACGTTGGCAGGGATTTCTCAAGTGGGAATTAGTCTCATTTGACGGTTTATTGAGTTAAAGGATAACTCTGGATTTATGTGAAACAAGGAAACAAGGTACCCGGAATATATATAAGGAAAAGGAATACATATGATAAAAAAAAAAAAAAAAAAAAAAAGGAAAAAACAGTGAGGGAAACGCATACATCTGAATGCAGATGTTGGTTTCTAACTCACTAGGATTGTCTGTGGAGTGAATTGTTTATAGAACATAACTGTACAGTTAAAACTTGGAAAGTGACATTGATTACTGCAGTCTATTAAGTTCGTAAATGGTGTTGCCCATATTAGATATTTTACACGTGTTATAAGAATATTGTGCTAGTGGAAAATCTGATTGTGCTGGCTTAATTGATTCTCAACATAACAGTACTAATACAATTACTTCCTGCTATTTAATTGCTGCTATTTCTACCTCACTGTTTGCTGCTTGAATATAGATATATAGAGTTCATTGTCGATTTCATTACACATTATGGGTAACGGCGTGGGAAAGGATCTGGATGGTGAGCCAGAGACCAGACCCACACCGTTACATTTTGTATCAGGCACCTGTGGGATTAGTGTAACTGATCCATTTTGGGTAAATATCTGTGACCGCAGTCAGCAACTGTGTATTACGCAGATCAGCGCTGTAGGTCCTCGCAATGAAGGGGACTGGGAGGAGGTTAAAAAAATGGTGGGGCTTCACCCAAAATATAACTATCCCGTCGGTGCCTGGGATGAAGATTATATGAAAACATGTTTTAAGAAATGGGAGAAGGCATTAAAAGAGTACAGAAAGAGATTTCCACCAACCCATCACATATACTTAAAACAGGATAGGGGGACAATGAGTAAAAGGGAAGAAGTTCCATGGTCAGAAATTCTGCCCTCCTTGCCAGAAAAGCCACCGGCATATGACGTGACGGTATTAGAACCACAAAAGGCAACACTCCCAGCTGTCTCTACAGAGGACATGCTACAAGACCCTTATGATAAGGTCCCCTGTCCAAAACAAGCAACCGCACCAGAATTATTATTATTTTCTGGTGAGAATCAAAGGAGAACCGGACTGTACCCGGATTTGGGGGATAGAGATTCCCTTTTGAGTACTGCAGTTATAGTGGCAGCAGCACTTATGGAACAAGCAGATGTGACTCCACAAGTCAAACAGGCTCAGGAAAGAAGAAATGAATATAGAGAGAGCATGGACATTTATGTACATGATCTGATTCAACTGAGGGATAAACTAAAGACAGACATAGTCTACATTAAACAACTTCCCCTTCAGGATGTCTTTCCCGTCATATATAATCACGAGGACCCAGATGATACTGACCTTCCTAGTGAGCAACAGATGGATGAATTAGCCCTAGAATACCTGGAGTAATCCAACCCAAGACAGATGAATTTTCAAAACTCACTCTAACACCTGAGGAAGGGGATAAGAAAGGCACACAACTGCGGCTTCCCATTACTGTGGGTAGCACTGAAGTCCATATCCCTCTTCCTTTAGGATTAATGAAGGAACTGAAAGATATGTGCCCCAATCCAAAAAAGGACCCTAGAGCAGCAGCTATGTTTCTGCAGAAGTATACCGCAGGGAGCCATTTAACTTTGGAGGATATTCAGATAATACTCTCAGCCATAGACCCAGACACTGGCTCCCAAATCGATCCAGAAAAGATAATGAGAGCATCAGAAAAAGAAGTTAGGGATGGAGGAGAGAGAGATGGCCCCAAGGTTTGGAAGAAGTTTTGGGATAAGATATGAGTAGAATGGATGAAAAGATACAAAGGGGATTCAGGCTTACACACAATGCTAAATACAAAACAAGAGCCGGAAGAGGATTTTTATAGTTTCTGTAAGAGACTGTTGGACCTCTACAGTAGTACAGGAATGAATTCACCTGAATTGTTCAAGACTACATGTATGACAAATGGGGACCCTAAGACAACACAGCTAATAAAATTAGTGAATAACGAATGGCTTACTCAATCAGTGACAGAATTTATGGATGACATAGCAAAATGCTCGGCCTCTGGTGTTTTCAATCAAAAGGGAGGAGTATTTCCATTGTTAGTGCAGCAGGACATACAACAGGAGTCTATATTGTCAGGTGGGGAAAGCAATTACATGATGATGTCAGGTTTCTCCCGGGGAAGGAATAATAGAAGAGGTCCGAGAAGTAGGGGCCAGGCAGATTACCTGGGAAGAGTAGAAAGAAATCAGAGACAGGGCTGTTTCATTTGTGGGAGTCTAGGTCACTGGAGGCGGGAATGTCCGAAGGTGAGAGATGAAGATAGGAGAGGATACAGAGGGAGAGGCGCCTCTGACTACCGAGGGGGGCCCAGACAACAGGAAAGACAGCAAGATATGACAAGAAGACAACCCCAGGGAGATCTTATTAACATACACTGGCCAGCACAGGATGGGGGGAGTAGACAACCCAATTTGCAATCAGACTTACAGAGGTGGTCTGAGCATGAACAGTACCCGTCCCCACGGGGGAACAATTACTATTAGGGGTGCCCAGAACGAGTCCCATCCTTCATTATGCATTTTGTTCCAACTGATTGGCAAGTCTTACCACAAGTAATACTGCAAATTGATGGTATTAAAGTTAATTTGTTGCTTGACACCGGAGCAACGACTTCAAGTGTAAACAAAATAGACTTCATTAACCACCTCAGCCCCCAGTGCTTAAACACCCTGAAAGACCAGGCCACTTTTTACACTTCTGACCTACACTACTTTCACCGTTTATTGCTCAGTCATGCAACTTACCACCCAAATGAATTTTACCTCCTTTTCTTCTCACTAATAGAGCTTTTTCATTTGGTGGTATTTCATTGCTGCTGACATTTTTACTTTTTTTGTTATTAATCGAAATTTAACGATTTTTTTGCAAAAAAATGATATTTTTCACTTTCAGTTGTAAAATTTTGCAAAAAAAACGAGATCCATATATAAATTTTGCTCTAAATTTATTGTTCTACATGTCTTTGATAAAAAAAAAAATGTTTGGGTAAAAAAAAAAATGGTTTTGGTAAAAGTTATAGCGTTTACAAACTATGGTACAAAAATGTGAATTTCCGCTTTTTGAAGCAGCTCTGACTTTCTGAGCACCTGTCATGTTTCCTGAGGTTCTACAATGGCCAGACAGTACAAACACCCCACAAATGACCCCATTTCGGAAAGTAGACACCCTAAGGTATTCGCTGATGGGCATAGTGAGTTCATAGAACTTTTTATTTTTTGTCACAAGTTAGCGGAAAATGATGATTTTTTTTTTTTTTCTTACAAAGTCTCATATTCCACTAACTTGTGACAAAAAATAAAAACTTCCATGAACTCACTATGCCCATCAGCGAATACCTTGGGAGGTCTTCTTTCCAAAATGGGGTCACTTGTGGGGTAGTTATACTGCCCTGGCATTCTAGGGGCCCTAATGTGTGGTAAGGAGTTTGAAATCAAATTCTGTAAAAAATGGCTGGTGAAATCCGAAAGGTGCTCTTTGGAATATGGGCCCCTTTGCCCACCTAGGCTGCAAAAAAGTGTTACACATGTGGTATCTCCGTATTCAGGAGAAGTTGGGGAATGTGTTTTGGGGTGTCATTTTACATATACCCATGCTGGGTGAGAGAAATATCTTGGCCAAAGACAACTTTGTATAAAAACAATTGTAAAAGTTGTCTTTTGCCAAGATATTTCTCTCACCCAGCATGGGTATATGTAAAATGACACCCCAAAACACATTCCCCAACTTCTCCTGAATACGGGGATACCAGATGTGTAACACTTTTTTGCAGCCTAGGTGGGCAAAGGGGCCCATATTCCAAAGAGCACCTTTCGGATTTCACCAGCCATTTTTTACAGAATTTGATTTCAAACTCCTTACCACACATTTGGGCCCCTAGAATGCCAGGGCAGTATAACTACCCCACAAGTGACCCCATTTTGGAAAGAAGACACCCCAAGGTATTCGCTGATGGGCATAGTGAGTTCATGGAAGTTTTTATTTTTTCTCACAAGTTAGTGGAATATGAGACTTTGTAAGGGGAAAAAAAAAATCATAATTTTCCGCTAACTTGTGACAAAAATAAAAAAATTCTAGGAACTCGCCATGCCCCTCACGGAATACCTTGGGGTGTCTTCTTTCCAAAATGGGGTCACTTGTGGGGTAGTTATACTGCCCTGGCATTTTCCAGGGGCCCTAATGTGTGGTAAGTAGGTAAATGACCTGTGAAATCAGAAAGGTGCTCTTTGGAATGTGGGCCCCTTTGCCCACCTAGGCTGTAAAAAAGTGCCACACATGTGGTATCGCCGTACTCAGGAGAAGTTGGGGAATGTGTTTTGGGGTGTCATTTTACATATTCCAATGCTGGGTGAGATAAATATCTTGGTCAAATGCCAACTTTGTATAAAAAAATGGGAAAAGTTGTCTTTTGCCAATATATTTCTCTCACCCAGCATGGGTATATGTAAAATGACACCCCAAAACACATTGCCCAACTTCTCCTGAGTACGGAGATACCACATGTGTGACACTTTTTTGCAGCCTAGGTGGGCAAAGGGGCCCATATTCCAAAGAGCACCTTTCGGATTTCACTGGTCATTTTTTACACATTTTGATTTCAAACTTCTTACCACACATTTGGGCCCCTAGAATGCCAGGGCACTATAACTACCCCACAAGTGACCCCATTTTGGAAAGAAGACACCCCAAGATATTCGCTGAAGGGCATAGTGAGTTCATGGAAGTTTTTATTTTTTGTCACAAGTTAGTGGAATATGAGACTTTGTAAGAAATAAAAAAAAAAATCATCATTTTCCACTAACTTGTGACAAAAAATATAAAATTCTAGGAACTCGCCATGCCCCTCACGGAATACCTTGGGGTGTCTTCTTTCCAAAATGGGGTCACTTGTGGGGTAGTTATACTGCCCTGGCATTTTCCAGGGGCCCAAATGTGTGGTAAGTAGGTAAATGACCTGTGAAATCCTAAAGGTGCTCTTTGGAATGTGGGCCCCTTTTCCCACCTAGGCTGCAAAAAAGTGTCACACATGTGGTATCGCCGTATTCAGGAGAAGTTGGGCAATGTGTTTTGGGGTGTCTTTTTACATATACTCATGCTGGGTGAGAGAAATATCTCAGCAAAAGACAACTTTTCCCATTTTTTTATTCAAAGTTGGCATTTGACCAAGATATTTATCTCACCCAGCATGGGTATATGTAAAATGACACCCCAAAACACATTGCCCAACTTCTCCTGAGTACGGCGATACCAGATGTGTGACACTTTTTTGCAGCCTAGATGCGCAAAGGGGCCCACATTCCTTTTATGAGGGCATTTTTAGACATTTGGATCCCAGACTTCTTCTCACGCTTTAGGGCCCCTAGAATGCCAGGGCAGTATAAATACCCCACATGTGACCACATTTTGGAAAGAAGACACCCCAAGGTATTCAATGAGGGGCATGGCGAGTTCATAGAAATTTTTTTTTTTGGCACAAGTTAGCGGAAATTGATTTTATTTATTTTTTTCTCACAAAGTCTCCCTTTCCGCTAACTTGGGACAAAAATTTCAATCGTTCATGGACTCAATATGCCCCTCACGGAATACCTTGGCGTGTCTTCTTTCCGAAATGGGGTCACATGTGGGGTATTTATACTGCCCTGGCATTCTAGGGGCCCTAAAGCGTGAGAAGAAGTCTGGAATATAAATGTCAAAAAAATTTTACGCATTTGGATTCCGTGAGGGGTATGGTGAGTTCATGTGAGATTTTATTTTTTGACACAAGTTAGTGGAATATGAGACTATGTAAGAAAAAAAAAAAAATTCCGCTAACTTGGGCCAAAAAAATGTCTGAATGCAGCCTTACAGGGGGGTGATCAATGACAGGGGGGTGATCAATGACAGGGGGGTGATCAGGGAGTCTATATGGGGTGATCACCCCCCTGTCATTGATCACCCCCCTATAAGGCTCCATTCAGATGTCCGTATGTGTTTTGCGGATCCGATCCATGTATCAGTGGATCCGTAAAAATCATGCGGACATCTGAATGGAGCTTTACAGGGGGGTGATCAATGACAGGAGGGTAATCAATGACAGGGGGGTGATCAGGGAGTCTATATGGGGTGATCACCACAGTCATTGATCACCCCCCTGTAAGGCTCCATTCAGACGTCCGTATGCGTTTTGCGGATCCGATCAGTCTATCAGTGGATCCGTAAAAATCATGCGGACATCTGAATGGAGCTTTACAGGGGGGTGATCAATGACAGGGGGGTAATCAATGACAGGGGGGTGATCAGGGAGTCTATATAGGGTGATCACCACAGTAATTGATCACGCCCCTGTAAGGCTCCATTCAGACGTCCGTATGCGTTTTGCGGATTCGATCAGTCTATCAGTGGATCCGTAAAAATCATGCGGACATCTGAATGGAGCTTTACAGGGGGGTGATCAATGACAGGGGGGTAATCAATAGTGATGAGCGGCAGGTGCCATATTCGATTTCGACGAAATTCGCGAATATTCGATAGAATATTCGTTTTGTATTCGTCGAAATCGAATATTCGTCATTATTCTTGCTATCGCGATTAATATGCGATTTAAATAATCGCGTATTGCGATTTTAACTTAAAGGCTACTCTCCTATTGAAATAGCAATGCGATTAATTCAAGTTATAATAATCGAATTTCGATTTTAACTTAGCACTGCTATATTTAATTCTAGCCTAATATGGAATATAGCAGTGCTAAGTTAAAATCGAAATTCGATTATTATAACTTAAATTTTTTTTTTTTTTTTTTTATTGTTATATTTTTTTCTTTCCCACTTCCCTAAAGTTGTTGTTACCTGTCCTTTGGATTCCTGGCTTCCTGGCTGCTCCAGTCAGTGCCCGTTGCCGCTTCTGCCGACTTCCGTGCTCATGGAGCGTCCCCATCACCATGGGAACGTCTCCATATACTAGAATGTACTGTCGGATTTGAGAATTACGTGAAAAATCGAAATTCGATTATTTCAAGTTATAATAATCGAATTTCGATTTTAACTTAGCACTGCTATATTTAATTCTAGCCTAATATGGAATATAGCAGTGCTAAGTTAAAATCGAAATTCGATTATTATAACTTGAATTAATCGAATTGCGATTTCAACTTGGACCTGGTTTACTATGGTTGGCTTGGTAGAATTAGCGAATATGACGAATGTATTCGTCTTATTCCACAAAACGAATATAACGAATGTATTCGTCTTATTCCACAAAACGAAGATAACGAAGTATTCTGCATCTTCGTTTTAGCTACCTATTCATCAACTTCGCTAATTCTAGCAATCATATAGGAAAGTTTACTATAGAGACAGCTAAGTTTAATTCGCTATGCGATTATATTACTTTGATTTTTTTTTATAAATAGAATAATTATAATAATTATCAGGTATTATAATTATTCTATTTTTTTTTTTTTTTTTAAAAGCAGTCATATAATCGCATAGCGAATGAAACTTAGCTGTCTCTATAGTAAACTTTCCTATATGATTGCTAGAATTAGCAATAACGTCTCCATATACTAGAATGTACTGTCGGATTTGAGAATTACGTGAAAAATCGAAATTCGATTATTTCAAGTTATAATAATCGAATTTCGATTTTAACTTAGCACTGCTATATTTAATTCTAGCCTAATATGGAATATAGCAGTGCTAAGTTAAAATCGAAATTCGATTATTATAACTTGAAATAATCGAATTTCGATTTTTCACGTAATTCTCAAATCCGACAGTACATTCTAGTATATGGAGACGTTCCCATGGTGATGGGGACGCTCCATGAGCACGGAAGTCGGCAGAAGCGGCAACGGGCACTGACTGGAGCAGCCAGGAAGCCAGGAATCCAAAGGACAGGTAAAAACAACTTTAGGGAAGTGGGAAAGAAAAAAATCTAACAATAAAAAAAAAAAAAAAAAAAAAAGAATATTCGAAATATCGAATTTATACCACTATATTCGAAATATTCGCGAATTAGCGAAGTGCCGATATTCGCGAAAAAAATTCGATATTCGAATATTCGCGCTCAACACTAGTAATCAATGCCAGGGGGGTAATCAATGCCAGGGGGGTGATCAGGGAGTCTATATGGGGTGATCACCACAGTCATTGATCACGCCCCTGTAAGGCTCCATTCAGACGTCCGTATGCGTTTTGCGGATCCGATCAGTCTATCAGTGGATCCGTAAAAATCATGCGGACATCTGAATGGAGCTTTACAGGGGGTGATCAATGACAGGGGGGTAATCAATGACAGGAGGGTGATCAGGGAGTCTATATGGGGTGATAAGGGGTGATCAGGGGCGATCAAGGGTGAATAATGGGTTAATAAGTGACAGGGGGGGGTGTAGTGTAGTGTGGTGCTTTGTGCTACATATTGCTGAGCTATCTGTGTCCTCTGGTGGTCGATCCAAACAAAGGGGACCACCAGAGGACCAGGTAGCAGGTATATTAGACGCTGTTATCAAAACAGAGTCTAATATACCTGTTAGGGGTTAAAAAAATCACATCTCCAGCCTGCCAGCGAACGATCGCCGCTGGCAGGCTGGAGATCCACTCGCTTACCTTCCGATCCTGTGAACGCGCGCGCCTGACAGCACCGCTCCCGGTTTGTACTCTTACGGGGGAACTAGTGACGCACATGTCTTTTGCAGTCCTACTAGAATGCCCTGTTTGCCTATTAGGAAGGAATTTAATGGCAGCATTACAGATTTCATTAGTCTTTGACAAAATGGGAAGACTGACAGCAACCTCAATGAAATGTGACCTGACAAACCCAAAGAGACGTGACATGAATGGGTTCCTTTTAGGCATACCAATGTCCCTGGAAAATCATCCAATTTGGGCAAAATGTAAAGACTCAGTAGGAACGATTAACTGTGAGCCCTACCGGCCCTGTTTGAAGGAGAGGGTTATGCCAACCTTTCAGAAACAATACCCATTGAGTGAGGAAAAGTTAGAGGGTATAAAGCCACAAATTGAGAAATACTTGCAGAAGGGAATTCTTAGGAAAATTGTCAGTCCCTGGAATACCCCGATAAATCCTGTAAAAAAGGCTAATGGCACATGGAGACTGGTACAGGATCTGAGGAAGGTAAATAAGGCAATTATCCCACTTCCCCCCTTGGTGGCAGATCTTACAGCTGTGTTTGGGGCCATTCCTGCGGGATCCAGATACTACACTGTAGTTGACCTCAGTAATGCGTTCTTTTCCATACCAGTGGCTTGGGATGCACAAAATCTTTTTGCTTTTCAGTGGGCTGATGATGGTCAGGTGACTTGGACCCGTCTCCCACAAGGTTTTGGGGATAGCCCAGCAGCCTTTTCTATTGTATTAAAGGCTACATTGGAAGATTGGGAACCAAAGAGGGGATCCACCTTAATACAGTACACAGACGACCTTTTACTCTCCAATTCGGAATTAGAAGCCTGCGAAATAGATTCACAGAGTTTATTAGACCACTTGGCAAGCAAAGGACACCTGGCCTCGAAGAAGAAAATCCAATATGCAAGTACCCAGGTAGAGTATCTGGGGTGCATAATAGAGGCAGGAGAGAGAAAGATCTCACCCGCTAGAGTCAAGGCAGTGACCTCCCTAAGCAGGCCGAGGGACAAAGCTACACTGCTGTCCTTTCTAGGGTCAATAGTGTATTGTAGGCAGTGGATTCCCGATTGCTCCCATTGGGATTCAATCCTAAGAAAAACTACACTCACAGAAGCACCAAAGGTAGTGGAGTGGACAGAGGACAGAGTAGAAGCCTTTGAGAGATTGATTCGGTCCCTGACCCAAGCCCCAGCCTTGGCCCTGGCAGATTATGGAAAGCCATTCCAATTATACTGCGTGGTATCGGGAGAAACCTATGCAGCGGTTTTGACACAGACACATGGGGGGAGAAACAGGTCAGTTTCATACCTATCGAGAAAATTACCTCCTGTAGTTCTTGGAATGCCTCACTGTCTCCAAGCATTAGCAGCCGCGGCTATGTCAGTAAAGGATGCTACTAAGATAGTCCATGGAAATATAATGGAACTTTTCACCACTCATACAGTCTTGTCCCTCCTTCAAAACATGACCACACAACACAAGACAGCTCAGAGACTGTCCGGATATGAGACCATATTACTCAGTACGGCAAACCTGTTGATAAAGACATGTCCAGACACCTCACCAGTGATAAGATTTTTGCATACACTTTTGAGACTTAAGCGTGAAGGTTCTGACGAACAAGTAGACCCAATACCTGAACACAGATGTGATGAAATAATCTTGTCATGCACAACACCTAGGGAGGATTTAAAGGAGACACCACAGACTGACAGTATAGATGTTTTTGTGGATGGATCATGCACAAGACCAGATGACAGGACATACCAAACAGGTTACGCAGTGGTCATGCTCCCAAATCAAGTGATAGAAGCTGAACCAATTGTCACAACTTCGGCACAACAAGCTGAGCTGGTAGCGCTCACAAGAGCCTGTGAAATATTCGCAGGACACAAAGTGAATATTTATACTGACAGTAGCTATGCATTTGGAACAGTGCATGATTATGCATTAATATGGAAAAATAGGGGGTATATCTCAGCAGACGGGAAGAAGGTAGCGAATCAGAAATACATAGATCACTTGCTACAAGCAATTCAATTGCCAGAAGCTATAAGTGTGATAAAAGTGAAAGGACACTCTGCAAAAGGAGATTATCAAGCTATGGGAAACAACCTAGCAGACAGAGCAGCAAAAATGGCAGCCAAGAGAGACACGAGAAGGGAAAATAAGTTATTATTCATGACAGACTTTGAAAGTGAAAACTGGGTGTCAGTAGTATATCAACTTCAGAAACAGTCTACCAGTGAGGACATCAAGCATCAGAACCGCTCCTAATATCTTATCTTCATGGTCCTGGACATTTAGGAAAACAGTACATATCAGAACATTACAAGTCACTGTTCTGTACAAACCAATTGCAGGGATTGATAGACGATCTGGTCGACTCATGCATGACTTGTGCACAGAATAATGTTCAAGGAAAAGCACACGGAAGACATGGGAATCTACCACCCCCTACAGGCCCTCTGCAAGATTTGCAGATGGATTATACACACATGCTAAAGCAACCCGGGAATATAAGATATCTGCTTGTAATAGTCTGTAGGTTCTCCGGATGGTGTGTAGCCATACCTACTTCAGGAGAAACAGCTGGTGTGACAGCTAGGGCATTGATAAATCAATGGATTTCACTGTATGGACTCCCTCGGGTAATTCATTCAGATCAGGGACCTGCTTTCCAGTCCAAACTAATACAAGAACTGACAAAGATTCTGGGTTTCCAGTGGAAGCTCAATATAGCCTACCACCCTCAAAGTGCAGGAGTAGTGGAAAGAATGAACAGAACCATTAAGGATAGGTTAAAAAAGGCTACTTCAGGAACATTGAAAGATTGGCTGAAATTTCTACCCGCCATTCTCTACCAAATAAGAACGACACCAAATAAACAAACAGGGTTGTCACCTTATGAAGTGTTATTCGGTCGACCCCCTAATACCCGTGAGGAACCGGATACTGACAGTAACATTTTTGCCTTGCAGGAACAGTACGTGAAACACTTGGTAGGTATACTCTCAGAAAATTATGATAAGGTTGCTGTCACCTTTCCTCCTCTTTCCACAGACCCAACTCATCCATTTTTGCCCGGAGACAAAGTTCTGGTGAAACAACTAGCTGCCCGCCACAAGACTGGTCCAATATACCAAGGTCCATTTGAGGTTCTAAGAGTTGCTCGAACGGCTGTCCTTACTGACCAGAGTCCACAGTGGATACACGCCAGCCGGCTCAAGAAGACACCAGAAGGAGTCCTCAGGAAATTCCCCGGACAAACATGAGTCTTTCGGACAAGATGCCTACAAAGGAAATGGCTTTGATCATACCCCCAAGCCTGCAAAGTAGATATGAGCGATGGCTAAGAGGCTATCCAAAACCACTTTGTCCAGAGGATCCAAAGACTATGCAGGACTTGTATGAGGAAGAATTTATGTTCAGGGAGTATACCAATGAACTAGAAACTGAGGACTTGAAAGATCAAAACTTTCCTGAACCGTTTAGTAAGCAGATGATTCAGAGAATGAAACTGTCAGATGGTGGGAGACAATGGATAAACCCTTTCTTCTTCCGAAGAGTACTGACATGGGATGACAGGAGCAGGGTTGTCAAGGAAAAAACCCCTAAAAGAAAACTCCCCAGGCCACCCCAGTCTCCTTGTTACACAACATCTTTTTCTGAAGAAACAGAGGAAAAAGAAACTCATACTGTTGATATGGACACTGAAGCAAAAACAAGTCGCAGGATCGGGACCACTAAGTGTCCATTATCCCTGTTGAACTGTTTAGCAATTATATGTACCCTCGCAATTCTCTATAGTGTAGTAGTGTCAACTGTGAAAGCAGTTATGACACACACACCGATACAAGTGAATGGAACCTTACATGAGAGAACAAAAAGATCTGCATCTATATTTAATAGGCCCAATTACAAAAAAGAGAAAATCACCTGTTGTACTAAAGGAAGAAATAAACTGTCACAATCAATGTTAGATAGAGTTATAGGTTGGCATGAGCAGAAGAAGGAAGGGGTATGTAAACTAGACGCTATAATCCTAATTATCAGGGCGTCCCCAAAGAATACCTCCCTATGTCTATCACCCAATCCAATTGACAAAGCCACTAGGAGGAAAATACAGGAATTAAAGGGACAAGGAACTCAGAAGAGAAGTCTCCTCTCCGAGACAACCTTCAAAATAGATATAATAGACACACCATCTTTCCCAAAAGATAACGTAGAACCATTAAACTGGCCAGACCCAAGTAATGTGCCACATCATTTCCTGCTAATGCATGAATTTGGTAAACAACAGTCAGAGGGAAAAGGAGACTGTTGGGTTTGTTCACACATGCATTCAGGGGAGCACGTTTATCCAATGCTAGCAAAACCTATGCGCCTTCCTTCCCTGATCGACCTAACAGATCTAGAGACTGTACAAATCACAACAACTAACAAACCATTCTTGATACAAGGGTATTCCGAGTCTCCAAACTTTTGTTTTTTAAATGGTCATTATTATTCTAGGGATATTAAATATTTTGCTAATGCTAGATTTGTGCAAATACAGACGTTAACTTCACACTGTTGGACATAGAAAGCTATATTACAAATCAAACAGTAGACATAAAAGGGCTCAATACAGTTGCCATTGCCGATGCTGATGAAAGAATAGAAAGAATGTTTCAGTACAATCTTACAGAATGTCCATCTTATAAGCCCCAGGTCAATCAAGGCCCATTAACTTCTTGGTTGAAGCAAGTAAACAAAACGGACATTAAGTATGGAAGTACTGACCCTATTAACATAGTTCAATGGATGTGTTTAATGGGGCTAAGAAGTGGGCAAAATACCTTCAGTGATATTCCAGCACCTCGTCTACCAAAGGGCTGGATAGTGTGTTGTGGGTTATGGTGCCATACTACAATCCCTTTTCCTAAAGATCCTAGTTCAAAAGGTTGGTGCACTATGGTCCAACTCTTCCCATACATGAGTGCACAATCAGGAAAAGAAGTACGGATGGGACCAGCCCATGGGGTGCTCATTTTCCATAACACACACAGAAAAAAGAGGGCACTGACGAGCACATGTGAGAAGTTTTACATGAGCATCTTAGGCCCGTCGGGAACTGCAATGGCCCTAGTAAGATTAGATGCCTTCCAGGAATTAGTCGAGAGATGGGTTAATATCACCACAAAAGACCTGGGGATGATAAATGAAGAAATGAGAAAAATAAGGATGGGACAGGAAGTGATTAGGCAGAGACAGGAGAGACTGATGATGGCAGTCACTGGACTGTGTGATCAAACAGAAAACAAACAAATCTGTTGCATTTATTTCTCTAACTTCACCAAAGACACAAATAACATTGAGGTACCAGATTACTATGATATAATCAACAGTCATCAAGAGGAAAGGGAGAGATTACAAGGGGAATTACATAATATGCCAGGGTCATGGAACCCTTTTGACTCGATAGGAGATTGGACAGGAGGTATCTTTTCCGGAATTTTCAACTTCTTGAGAAAGGCAGGCGTTGTTATTTTGATGACTTTGGTATTTCTACTCCTTATATATTGTCTAATAAAGTTCACAATATGGGGAGTAGGAAAAACCTCTCAATTGATAAAGCGTAAGAAACCACCAGAAGATTCAGGTGAATATGTCACCCTTAAAAAGGGAAGTACTCTGAGAAAGATACCGAAAAATGGTGTGTGGTATAAGGAGTGATCATATGGAATGGGAATTCCATATGATCAAAGAGGGGATTGTAAGGAAATTATGTCTGTATCCACACACGTTCACATATATATATTAATTCAGCCTTATATGCTTGTATTAAGTATACAGAGTTCTTCTTTAAAGGAAATATTTTATACTCTTATGACAACAAGGTCTAGTAACACAAGCTATCATGAAATGGCTGTCTGAAGCTCAAAACCGCATGGCTAAAAAGAGATATGCATGCTTTAGCAAAAGAAGGCCACATTTGTGATGAAGGTACCTGAAGAGAGAATTGCCGAATGCATGGCATCATAGCTGCAGAAACATATATATGCATATATATGTTTTACACATATATCTAACATGTGCATTAGACATATATTTTACATTTACTGCAATACGGGTTATATATATATAAGCATCTTGTATATTGACGTTCACCTGTGGTTTAGATAAGTGAAAGACGTTTTATCAGGTAAATGTTGGTACAAAATAAACAAAGATAATTCCGCGAAATATTTGAACAAAGCTAAAATCGACAAAGATTGTGGTTAGATATCTGAATTCTAAGTATTATAAATGCGTCACATATGTACCTTGTTTCTAGGAAATTATCATGACCTTTTTTTTTCACTTTGGTTGTATAAAGGTGAGATTGATAAATTTGTTACCTGATTGGATTAAGCTTAGGGGAGGTATATGGTAATCTTGTGGTTTGTATCTATAAATTGGCTACGATGTCAAAATAAAGGAGCAACCATTTTAAACCTATCAACGTGTATTGGTCTTCAGTGGTTGTCCGGCCGGAGGTTCACCCATAGACAAACCAGGGGCCCTTTCAGTTTCTATTATGTAAGCCTCGCAAATCGACTTTAGACCTGAACTGGTCCCTAAAAATTGAGTTTTTGTAAATTTCTGAAAAATTTCAAGATTTGCTTCTAAACTTCTAAGCCTTATAACATCCCCAAAAAATAAAATATCATTCCCAAAATAATTCAAACATGAAGTAGACATATGGGGAATGTAAAGTCATCACAATTTTTTGGGGTATTACTATGTATTACAGAAGTAGAGAAACTGAAACTTTGAAATTTGCTAATTTTTCCAAATTTTTGGTAAATTAGGTATTTTTTTGTGCAAAAAAAATAATTTTTTTGACTTCATTTTACCAGTGTCATGAAGTACAATATGTGACGAAAAAACTATCTCAGAATGGCCTGGATAAGTCAAAGCGTTTTAAAGTTATTAGCACTTAAAGTGACACTGGTCAGATTTCCAAAAAATGGCCTGGTCCTTAAGGTGAAAATGAGCCCGATCCCTAAGGGGTTAATGAAGAATTTCTGAAATTTTATTCCCTGTCAACTATGCAGAGCAGGGGTTTCTATCCAGGAAATTTTCAAAAATGTCACCTGACTATGTAACAGACAATTTTTTTAAATGTATACAGGGAGTGCAGAATTATTAGGCAAGTTGTATTTTTGAGGATTAATTTTATTATTGAACAACAACCATGTTCTCAATAAACCCAAAAAACTCATTAATATCAAAGCTGAATATTTTTGGAAGTAGTTTTTAGTTTGTTTTTAGTTTTAGCTATTTTAGGGGGATATCTGTGTGTGCAGGTGACTATTACTGTGCATAATTATTAGGCAACTTAACAAAAAACAAATATATACCCATTTCAATTATTTATTTTTACCAGTGAAACCAATATAACATCTCAACATTCACAAATATACATTTCTGACATTCAAAAACAAAACAAAAACAAATCAGTGACCAAAATAGCCACCTTTCTTTGCAAGGACACTCAAAAGCCTGCCATCCATGGATTCTGTCAGTGTTTTGATCTGTTCACCATCAACATTGCGTGCAGCAGCAACCACAGCCTCCCAGACACTGTTCAGAGAGGTGTACTGTTTTCCCTCCTTGTAAATCTCACATTTGATGATGGACCACAGGTTCTCAATGGGGTTCAGATCAGGTGAACAAGGAGGCCATGTCATTAGATTTTCTTCTTTTATACCCTTTCTTGCCAGCCACGCTGTGGAGTACTTGGACGCGTGTGATGGAGCATTGTCCTGCATGAAAATCATGTTTTTCTTGAAGGATGCAGACTTCTTCCTGTACCACTGCTTGAAGAAGGTGTCTTCCAGAAACTGGCAGTAGGACTGGGAGTTGAGCTTGACTCCATCCTCAACCCGAAAAGGCCCCACAAGCTCATCTTTGATGATACCAGCCCAAACCAGTACTCCACCTCCACCTTGCTGGCGTCTGAGTCGGACTGGAGCTCTCTGCCCTTTACCAATCTAGCCACGGGCCCATCCATCTGGCCCATCAAGACTCACTCTCATTTCATCAGTCCATAAAACCTTAGAAAAATCAGTCTTGAGATATTTCTTGGCCCAGTCTTGACGTTTCAGCTTGTGTGTCTTGTTCAGTGGTGGTCGTCTTTCAGCCTTTCTTACCTTGGCCATGTCTCTGAGTATTGCACACCTTGTGCTTTTGGGCACTCCAGTGATGTTGCAGCTCTGAAATATGGCCAAACTGGTGGCAAGTGGCATCTTGGCAGCTGCACGCTTGACTTTTCTCAGTTCATGGGCAGTTATTTTGCGCCTTGGTTTTTCCACACGCTTCTTGCGACCCTGTTGACTATTTTGAATGAAACGCTTGATTGTTCGATGATCACGCTTCAGAAGCTTTGCAATTTTAAGAGTGCTGCATCCCTCTGCAAGATATCTCACTATTTTTGACTTTTCTGAGCCTGTCAAGTCCTTCTTTTGACCCATTTTGCCAAAGGAAAGGAAGTTGCCTAATAATTATGCACACCTAATATAGGGTGTTGATGTCATTAGACCACACCCCTTCTCATTACAGAGATGCACATCACCTAATATGCTTAATTGGTAGTAGGCTTTCGAGCCTATACAGCTTGGAGTAAGACAACATGCATAAAGAGGATGATGTGGTCAAAATACTCATTTGCCTAATAATTCTGCACGCAGTGTATTCCTGTGACCTATGCAGAGGTGCCCAAGTGACATCCACCATTCATTTGGATATCTTCTCTATCAACTTTCGATGTTCTTTTCTGAGCCTACCATGTTGATCACGGTTATCGGTGAATCAGGGTTCAACGCCGGAGAGGGAGCGTGAGAAAGAGACCTTATCCAAGGGAGATATATGGATTACATTTTTTTGGAATGGAACAAAAATGTGGGAAAAGCTGTTAAAGCGCAATTGTTGAACAAATTATTTAAGCGCAAATGTAGGACAAATTATTAAAGCCCAAATGTGGGGCAAATTAGTAAAGCGCAAAAGTGGGACAAATTATTGAAGCGCAAATATGGTACAACTTGTTAAAGTTTAAGCATTAAATGAAAGGAGGTTTATTCACGTCCAAAATTGTATAATGTCAACCCAAGAATGTAACAGAAAAATTACTGAAATTTATTAAGCTGTCAACTAGGTAGAGGAGGGGTACATCACACCCAAAAATTGGTGAATTTCACCCGAAAATGTAACTGACAATTTTTACACTTTTTTTTACTTGTCTAGGTATAGCAGTGGTACATCACACCCAAAAATTGGTGAATTTCACCCGAAAATGTAACTGACAAAGTAGTGAAATGACGTAAAATAAACGCTGTACAAATAAAATAAAAAAATATGATTTATGAGGTGGAGTTCCATATGGAGTAGGAAATTGAGGAGGCGGTGTACGTAGCGGAGTAGGTGGAAGCGGCGGTGGAGGAGGATGAGGTAACCACCACTGGTTTTTGGTTTTAATTTAAATTTTAAATTTTTTTAATTAGGGTACACTCCAAAAGAGTGTGAAGTATCCAAAATACAACAATGAGCAATTGCGTTATAGTATAACAATGGCTGGGTAAGGCCTGTATACATGTCTATTCTGTACAAGGTACGGACAAGTCCTGTGGGATCCATGCCTGGTTCATTTTAATGAACGTGAGCTTGTCCACATTGGCTGTGGACAGGCGGCTGCGCTTGTCTGTGATGACGCCCCCTGCCGTGCTAAACACACGTTCAGATAATACACTGGCTGCAGGGCAGTCCAGCACCTCCAAGGCGTAAAGGGCAAGCTCAGGCCATGTGCCCAATTTGGAGACCCAGAAGTTAAAGGGGGCTGACCCGTCATTCAGCACAGGTAGGCGTGTGCACACATACTGCTCCACAATGTTGGGCAAATGTTGCCTCCTGCTAAGACGTTCGATATCAGCTGGTGGTGCTGGGTGTTTTGGCGTGCTGACAAAGCTTTTCCACATTTTCGGACATCCTAACCCTGCCTTCTGAGGTGATGACGGTGCCCCAACTGCTTTGGCGACCTCTTCCTCTGCCTTCGCATTGTGCTTGCATTGTGCCCCCGCTGTCAGGTGGGAATGCCACCAGCAGCGAGTCTACCAGCATGCGCTTGTACTCGCGCATCTTACGATCACGCTCCAGTGAGGGAACTAAGGATGGTACGTTGTCTTTGTAATGGGGATCCAGCAGCGTGGCCACCCAGTAATCAGCACAAGTTATAATGTGGGAAACTCAGCGGTCATTGCGTAGACACTGCAGCATGTAATCGCTCATGTGTGCCAGGCTGCCCAGAGGCAACGAAAACCTGTCCTCTGTGGGAGGTGTATCGTCTGTGTCCTCTGTATCCCCCCAGCCACTCACCAGTGATGGCCATGAGCTAGTCCCGGTGCCACCCTGCTGTGAACATGGTTCCTCCTCCTCCATCTCCTCCACCTCATCCTTCACCTTGTCATCCTCCAGAACTGTGCCCTGGCTGGACAATTGTGTACCTGGTGTTTGTGGGTACAGGAACCCACCCTCTAAGCCACTTGTGAATGACTGGCCGGAAACCCTATGACATTATGCTTCTTCCTCCTCCTCCTCCTGTGCCACATCCTCTTCCATCATCGCCAGCAGCGTTTTTTCAAGGAGGCATAGAAGTGGGATAGTAACGCTGAGAACGGCGTTATCGGCACTGGCCATGTTGGTGGAGTACTCGAAACAGCGCAACAAGGAATACAGGTCTCGCATGGAGGGCCAGTTATTGGTGGTGAAGTGGTGCTGTTCCGCAGAGCGACTCACCCGTGCGTGCTGCAGCTGAAACTCCACTATCGCCTGCTGCTGCTCGCACAGTCTGGCCAGCATGTGCAAGGTGGAGTTCCACCTTGTCGGCCCTTCGCATATGAGGCGGTGAGCGGGAAGGCCGAAGTTACGGTGCAGCGCTAACAGGTGAGCAGTAGCAGGGTGAGAACGTTGAAAGCGTGCACAGACGGGCCCGCACTTTAAGCTGCTCTGACATATCGGGGTTATTTTTAAGGAATCACTGCACCACCAAATTTAGCACATGCGTCAGGCAAGGGATGTGCGTCAAACCGGCTAGACTCAGAGCTGCTATGAGATTTCGCCTTTTATCACACACTACCAGGCCGGGCTTGAGGATCACTGGCACCAACCACTCATCAGACTGTTGTTCATGGCCCGTCCACAGCTCCTGCTCGGTGAGGGGTTTGTCCCCCAAACAGATAAGTTTTTAAACTGCCTGCTGTCATTTTGCCCTGGCTGTGCTGAAGTTGGTGGTGAAGGTGTTACACTGACCGGATGAGGAGACAGTAGAGGATGAGGAAGCGGAGTAGGAGGAGGAAGCAATAGGAGGCAAACTGAAGCGCCCTGCAATCCTCGGTGGTGAAAGGACATGCGCCAAACTGTTATCCGCCTCAGGCCCAGCCGCCACTGCATTTACCCAGTGTGTTGTTAGGGAGATTTAACATCCCTGACCATGCTTACTGATCCACATATCCGTAGTGAGGTGCACCTTGCCACAGATGGTGTTGCGCAGTGCACACCTGATTTTGTCCCCCACTTGGTTGTGCATGGAAGGGATGGCTCATCTGGAAAAGTAGTGGCGGCTGGTCATGACGTACTGTGGGACAGCCACCGCCATAAGGCTTTTAAAACTATCCGTCTCTACCAGATGGAATGACAGCATTTCAAAGGCCAGTAATTTAGAAATGCTGGCATTCAGGTCCAGGAATCGCCAATGGGTAGGGTAGTACTTCCTCCTCCTCTCCAGAGTTTGGGAGATCGAGAGCTGAACGCTTCCGTGGGACATTGTGGAGATGCTTGGTGACACAGGTGGTGGTGTTGCTGGCAGATCAATTGTTTGCGGGGTGGCAGGTGGCACTGTCACTCCAGAGGTGGAAGAAGAGGCCGAAACTGCAGCAGAAGAGGAAACAGGAGGAGCCAGAGACCTTTCTTGGTTTTTGAAGTGTCTACTCCACTGCAGCTCGTGCTTTGCACTCAGATGCCTGGTCATGCAGGTTGTGCTCAGGTTGAGAACGTTTATGCCTCGCTTCAGGCTCTGATTGCTCAGCGTGCAAACCACTTGTGTCTTGTCGTCAGCACATTGTCTGAAGAACTGCCACGCCAGGGAACTCCTTGGAGCTGGCTTTGGTGTGCTCTGTCCCTTGCTGCGGTGGGCAGTAGCAGGCGTCCTGTCTAGGGGACGGCCGCTCCGCTTTTGCACCCTGCTCCCTCTTCTGCTGTGCTGGTGGCTTTCTGCCACCACCAACTCTTCCTCCGAACTACATAGGTCACTCACATGACCTTGATTCCATGTGGGGTCGAGGACCTCATCATCCTCCACATCATCTTCCACCCAGTCTTTACCCCTGCCCTCCTTGTCGGTCTGCACACTTTCGAAAGCCCCAGCAGTTGGCACCTGTGTTTTGTCATCATCCGAGACGTGCTGCGATGGTCCTCCCATGTACTCATCTTGAAACATAAGTGGTTGGGCATCGGTGCACTCAATCTCTTCCACTTCTGGGGCAGGGCTAGGTGGATGGCCCTGGGAAACCCTGCAACAGAGTCTTTAAAAAGCAGAAGAGATTGCTGTATGACTTGGGGTTCAGACTGCTTGGCTGATTTGCAAGGGGTTGAGGTGAAAGACTGATGGACATCGGCTGCAGGTGCCAACTCTGATCTTTCAGCAGGAGACTGGGTGGGAGACAATGTGAAGGAACTGGAGGAACTGTCAGCAACCCAATCTTCTATCGCCTATACTTGTTCAGGCCTCACTATTCGTAGAGCCGCATTAGGCCCAACCAAATACCGATGCAGGTTCTGTCGCCTACTCGCACCTGAGGAAGGGGTTTCACTTGTGCGTGTACCTGGCACAGATCGACCACGTCCTCTCCCTGCAACAGGAGTTCCACCAGCAGCACCACGACCTGGGCCACGTCCCTTATTTGACACTCTCCTCATATTTTTCAAATTTAGGATCTTGCCCTAAATAGGTGTTTAATTAATAGTAGAATAGAACGACAATATGTAAAGGGTGTATCTCACACGGCCTGAACCAGACTAGGCCTCAATTAAATATTTCTTTGCCCAAAATGGCTGTATTTCAAATGTCTGAATCCAACCCCTGTATGTAGAGGGTGTATCTCACAGGGCCTGAACCACTGTAGGCCAAAATTAAATATTTATTTTCACAAAATGGCTGTATTTCAAATGCCTGAATCAAACCCCTGTATGTAGAGGGTGTATCTCAAACGGCCCGAACCAGTGTAGGCCTAAATTCAATATTGGTGCACCAAATGGCGGTTTTTCAAATCTCTGAATCTAACCCAAATGTATTAAGGGTGTTTCTCACAATGACATCTGCATCAAAGGCTGCCAACAACATTTTTTGTGCCCAAACGAGTGTTTATTTAGCAACTGAATTTGACAGCAGTATATAAGCCTGTAATTTGACACGTGCTGATGCTGCAAGGCCTGAAAATAGTGTTTTTTGTCAAAAAATGTGTTTTTAAAACCACAGAAAATTCTGGGTGTATTTCTAGTTTAAATTGCACACTGACTAATACAGATGTTGGATATCGCCAAAAAAGTGTTTATTTACAAAAAGAATATGAAGGCTGTATATAGCCCTTGAATTTCACACGTGCTGATGCTGCAAGGGCTGAAAAATTTTGTATTTTTGGCAAAAAAGTGTGTTTTTAAAAACCCAGAAAATTATGGCTGTATTTCTAGCTTAAATTGCACACTGACTAATCCTGCAAATGCACCAGATGTTGTATATTGCCAAAAAAAAGGTGTTTTTTTAAAACCAACTTGGATTTGAATGTCACAAAAGCTCAGATGCAGTGCTGGTGTACTGAGCTTGCATAAGATGGCTGCCGCCGCCCACCTAACTAATAGACGGATAAAAGTTATTTTTCTCTGTCACTGGACTCAGGGCAGGGTAAAAAGATTGTGCCCTGCACCCACAAAACACAATGTATGTAGATCGCTGAGTTAGATTTGTGTTCTGATCACAGATTCTCTCCTATTCTCTCCGTGAGATCACCAGCAGCATCCTCTCCCTACACTAGAAACAGCAGAGAGACGTGCAGCGCTACATGACTGCAGCTTATATAGAGGCTGGGTCACATGCTGCACTGGGCAATCACAGCCATGCCATTAGTAGGCATGGCTGTGATGGCTTCTGAATAGAGTTGAGCGAACACCTGGATGTTCGGGTTCGAGAAGTTCGGCCGAACTTCCCGGAAATGTTCGGGTTCAGGATCCGAACCCGACCCAAACTTCGTCCCGAACCCCATTGAAGTCAATGGGGACCCGAGGCTAGAGGGCTGCAAAAGGCAGCAAAATGTAGTTAAATCCCCTGCAAACAAATGAATAAAAATAAAAATAAAATAAATAAAAATTAACCAATATCAATTGGAGAGAGGTCCCATAGCAGAGAATCAGGCTTCATGTCAGCAGAGAATCAGTCTTCATGTCATAGCAGAGAATCATGCTTCACGTCACCCACCACTGGAACAGGCCATTGTCATATATTTAGGCCCAGGCACCCAGGCAGAGGAGAGAGGTCCCGTAACCGAGAATCTGGCTTCATGTAAGCAGAGAATCAGTCTTCATGTCATAGCAGAGAATCATGCTTCACGTCACCCACCACTGGAACAGGCCACTGTCAGATATTTTTAGGCCCCGGCACCCAGACAGAGGAGAGGTTCATTCAACTTTGGGTTGCCCCGCAATATAATGGTAAAATGAAAATAAAAATAGGATTGAATGAGGAAGTGCCCTGGAGTACAATAATATATGGTTAAGGAGAGGTAGTTAATGTCTAATCTGCACAAGGGATGGACAGGTCCTGTGGGATCCATGCCTGGTTCATTTGTATGAACGTCAGCTTGTCCACATTGGCTGTAGACAGGCGGCTGCGTTTGTCTGTAATGACGCCCCCTGCCGTGCTGCATACAAGTTCAGACAAAACGCTGGCCGCCGGGCAGGCCAGCACCTCCAAGGCATAAAAGGCTAGCTCTGGCCACGTGGACAATTTGGAGACCCAGAAGTTGAATTGGGCCGAACCATCAGTCAGTACGTGGAGGGGTGTGCACACGTACTGTTCCACCATGTTAGTGAAATGTTGCCTCCTGCTAACACGTTCCGTATCAGGTGGATGTGCAGTTAGCTGTGGCGTGGTGACAAAACTTTTCCACATCTCTGCCATGCTAACCCTTCCTCAGAGGAGCTGGCCGTGACACAGCTGCGTTGGCGACCTCTTGCTCCTCCTCTGCCTTCGCCTTGGGCTTCTACTTGTTTCACTGTGACATTTGGGAATGCTCTCAGTAGAGCGTCTACCAACGTGCGCTTGTACTCGCGCATCTTACTATCACGCTCCAGTGCATGAGGTAAGGTGGGCACATTGTCTTTGTACCGTGGATCCAGCAGGGTGGCAACCCAGTAGTCCGCACACGTTAAAATGTGGGCAACTCTGCTCTCGTTGCGCAGGCACTGCAGCATGTAGTCGCTCATGTGTGCCAGGCTGCCCAGAGGTAAGGACAAGCTGTCCTCTGTGGGAGGCATATCGTCATCGTCCTGCGTTTCCCCCCAGCCACGCACCAGTGATGGGCGTGAGCTGCGTTGGGTGCCACCCCGCTGTGAACCTGCTTCATCCTCATCCTCCTCCACCTCCTCCTCATCCTCGTCCTCCTGGTCCTCCAGTAGTGGGCCCTGTCTGGCCACATTTGTACCTGGCCTCTGCTGTTGCAAAAAACCTCCCTCTGAGTCACTTCGAAGAGACTGGACTGAAAGTGCTAAGAATTACCCCTCTTCCTCCTCCTCCTCCTCCTCCTCCTGGGCCACCTCCTCTTCCATCATCGCCCTAAGTGTTTTCTCAAGGAGACATAGAAGTGGTATTGCAACGCTGATAACGGCGTCATCGCCACTGGCCATGTTGGTGGAGTACTCGAAACAGCGCAACAGGGCACACAGGTCTCGCATGGAGGCCCAGTCATTGGTGGTGAAGTGGTGCTGTTCCGCAGTGCGACTGACCCGTGCGTGCTGCAGCTGAAACTCCACTATCGCCTGCTGCTGCTCGCACAGTCTGTCCAGGATGTGCAAGGTGGAGTTCCACCTGGTGGGCACGTCGCATATGAGGCGGTGAGCGGGAAGGCCGAAGTTACGCTGTAGCGCAGACAGGCGAGCAGCGGCAGGATGTGAACGCCGGAAGCGCGAACAGACGGCCCGCACTTTATGCAGCAGCTCTGACATGTCGGGGTAGTTGTGAATGAACTTCTGCACCACCAAATTCAGCACATGCGCCAGGCAAGGGATGTGCGTCAAACCGGCTAGTCCTAGAGCTGCAACGAGATTTCGCCCATTATCGCACACCACCAGGCCGGGCTTGAGGCTCACCGGCAGCAACCACTCGTCGGTCTGTTGTTCTATACCCCCCCACAACTCCTGTGCGGTGTGGGGCCTGTCCCCCAAACATATGAGTTTCAGAATGGCCTGCTGACGTTTACCCCGGGCTGTGCTTAAGTTGGTGGTGAAGGTGTGTGGCTGACTGGATGAGCAGGTGGAAGAAGAGGAGGAGGAAGCCGAGTAGGAGGAGACAGGAGGCAAAGAATGTTGCCCTGCGATCCTTGGCGGCGGAAGGACGTGCGCCAAACAGCTCTCCGCCTGGGGCCCAGCCGCCACTACATTTACCCAGTGTGCAGTTAGGGAGATATAGCGTCCCTGGCCGTGCTTACTGGTCCACGTATCTGTAGTGCCGGCTGGGAACAACATACTGTGGGACAGCAAGCGACATGAGCTGTTTGAAGCTGTCTGTGTCCACCAGCCTAAATGACAGCATTTCATAGGCCAGTAGTTTAGAAATGCTGGCATTCAGGGCCAGGGATCGAGGGTGGCTAGGTGGGAATTTACGCTTTCTCTCAAATGTTTGTGAGATGGAGAGCTGAACGCTGCCGTGTGACATGGTTGAGATGCTTGGTGATGCAGGTGGTGGTGTTGGTGGTACATCCCATATTTGCTGGGCGGCAGGTGCCAACGTTCCTCCAGAGGCGGAGGAAGAGGCCGAGGCGGCGGCAGCAGCAGAAGAGGCCGAGGCGGCAGCAGCAGAAGAGGTAGCAGGGGGAGCCTGAGTGACTTCCTTGTTTTTAAGGTGTTTACTCCACTGCAGTTCATGCTTTGCATGCAGGTGCCTGGTCATGCAGGTTGTGCTAAGGTTCAGAACGTTAATGCCTCGCTTCAGGCTCTGATGGCACAGCGTGAAAATCACTTGGGTCTTGTCGTCAGCACATTGTTTGAAGAAGTGCCATGCCAGGGAACTCATTGAAGCTGCCTTTGGGGTGCTCGGTCCCAGATGGCGGCGGTCAGTAGCAGGCGGAGTCTCTTGGCGGCGGGTGTTCTGCTTTTGCCCACTGCTCCCTCTTTTGCTACGCTGTTGCCTCGGTCTCACCACTGCCTCTTCCTCCGAACTGTGAAAGTTAGTGGCACGACCTTCATTCCATGTGGGGTCTAGGACCTCATCGTCCCCTGCATCGTCTTCATCCCTGACCTCCTGTTCAGTCTGCATACTGCAGAAAGACGCAGCAGTTGGCACCTGTGTTTCTTCATCATCAGAGACGTGCTGAGGTGGTATTCCCATGTCCTCATCATCAGGAAACATAAGTGGTTGTGCATTAGTGCATTCTATGTCTTCCACTGCTGGGGAAGGGCTAGGTGGATGCCCTTGGGAAACCCTGGCAGCAGAGACTTCAAACAGCATAAGAGACTGCTGCATAACTTGAGGCTCAGACAGTTTCCCTGGTATGCATGGGGTCATGTGACAGACTGATGGGCTTGGTTTTCAGGCGCATCTGTGCGCTTTCTGCAGAAGACTGGGTGGGAGATAATGTGAACGTGCTGGATCCACTGTCGTCCACCCAATTGACTAATGCCTGTACCTGCTCAGGCATTACCATCCTTAGAACGGCATTGGGCCCCACCAAATATGGCTGTAAATTCTGGCGGCTACTGGGACCTGAGGTAGTTGGTACACTAGGACGTGTGGCTGTGGTAGAACGGCCACGTCCTCTCCCAGCACCAGAGGGTCCACTAACACCACCACGACCATGTCCGCGTCCGCGTCCCTTACTAGATGTTTTCCTCATTGTTACCGTTCACCACAATAAGAAAAATATTATTTGGCCCAATGTATTGAATTCAAATTCAGGCCTTTTTTTAAAGACACCTAACACTATCTGGCTATCTATTTAGGTACCGTATTACACTAATACAGGCACAGCAGTAATGACAGATTTAGCTGAATATAAATTTGAGGCCTATATTTTAGGCGCTGGGTGACAGGTATACGTTTACGGACAGAATTGTGTGCGTGTGAAGTTATTGAGAATGACCATATCAGCACCTTGAATCTAATATACCCTTTTAGGGATAGATTTAAAGTAGGCCTGATACAGCAGAAACCACTAATTTAGGAAATTGCTAGTGTCACAGCCAGACAGCTGAGAAGCGCTCACAGGAGCTTCTCAGATCCTCCTCCTTGAATTTCTTTGTTTTGGTTTAGTTTCTCATCTCGTTAGTCTATCTCAGCTGTCATGCAGTTAGACTGATCGCTACCCTTTAAGTTCCTCCCCATAATGCAGTAGTGTGCGGCTGATACAACTTCCTGGAGTGTGTGTGCATGCTGTTCCCAGTTCCCAGTTCCCTGTTCCCAGTCGTCAGTCGTCATTCGTCTGCAAGATAAGTGCTGTTTATGTATTTATGATTTTGTCTTTTCTGGATCCAGGTGACCCTGACTCCCTCCGTGTCAGTGTAGGGAGCCGGTGGTCGTGTCCCTTCACTATTGTAGGGTCTTCAGGTAATAGATAGCCGAGGAACGTGGATATGCGGCCATCCACCTTTGGGGTGTTCGCATAGGCTGAGCAGTGAGGGAGAGCGGCAGGTCTATTGCAGGGGTCTCCCTTTGTTCCTTAGTTGTGGATCCAGAGAGACATTGTTTATATGGTATTGTCTTGTTTCCTGTACACCATCCGTGACATTATCAGCCGCCAAAACCGTCTCAAGCATGGATCCGGTTTCACTTTTGGCTGAACGCTTTCAGGGTCTTTCTATGGAGGTAGCTGATCTCCGTAAGACTTTTTCTCAGTTTCAAGTGACCGGTTCAGCTTGCGTTCATGGAGTTTGTGCTGAGCCTAAGATCTCGCTCCCGGATACGTTCTCCGGGGGTAGTGAGAATTTTGTGCGTTTTAGAGAGGCTTGCAAACTCCATTTTCGCCTTCTTCCCCATTCTTCTGGTGATGAAGAACGGAGGGTGGGGATCATTATATCGCTGCTCAGGGGTAACGCTCAGTCCTGGGCCTTTTCGCTGCCGGAGGGGGCACGGCCCCTTCGTTCAGTGGATGAATTCTTTTTAGCCCTGGGTCAGATATATGATGATCCGGATCGTATTGCTCTGGCTGAGTCTAGACTACGTCTGTTATGCCAGGGTAAACAATCCGCAGAGATATACTGTTCAGAATTTCGGAGATGGGCAGCAGATACGGGTTGGAATGATGCTTCACTCCGAAGTCAATTTTGCTATGGTCTTTCAGAGGGATTGAAAGATGCATTTGCCTTTCATGAAAGACCTACCTCCTTGGATTCTGCTATGTCTCAGGCTGTTCGTATTGACAGGCATCTTAGAGAGAGAGGAGAGATCTCTCCTTCCTGTCATACTCAGTCCCGGGACAGTGCAGCGGTCTCATTCTGTGCACAGGGGTCTCAGTCGCTGTCAGCCCCTTCTGAGCAGGAGTCCATGCAGCTGGGGTTGATTGCCTCTGACAATAGAAGATTCAGCCCGCAGGGGAGGGTTTGTTTTTGTTGTGGAGGTATAAATCATCTGGCAAATGTTTGTCCCTCTAGGAGATTCAGGCAGTTTTCTGGGAGTAATAAAGAGACAAAAAGGAAAAAATCTTTTAAAAATGTTCCGTCTGTTACTATTGGCAGGGTTGAGGCGGAAATTGAAGGTTTTCCGTTTGCTTGTAGTTCCCATTTTGTCCTGCCTGCTAGGGTGGCGCTAGAGAGCAAGAGCATTTTTTGTGAGATTTTTGTGGATAGTGGAGCAGCTGTCAACCTCATTGATAATCAATTTGCAATAACTCATGGTTTCCAGGTATGCACTTTGGGAAAGGATATTCCTGTTTTTGCTATTGATTCAGCTCCACTTTCTCAGAAATCATTAAAGGGTATAGTTCACAATATACGTGTCATGTGTCATGTTTCGTCCTTAGCGGTTTGCCTACTCCTCTAGTGTTGGAGCTACCCTGGCTCACTAAACATAACCCCACCATTGATTGGCAAGCGAGGCAAATAAATGGTTGGAGTAACTTTTGCAGAGAGAATTGCCTAATAACATCTGTTTCTGAGGTTTCTACTAAGACTGTACCACCTTTCCTCTCTGAATTTTTGGATGTCTTCTTTGAGAGTGGAGTTCAGGGTTTGCCTCCGCACAGGGAGTATGATTGCCCTATTAATCCCATCCCAGGCGCCAAGCTGCCTAAATCTCGTTTATACAATCTCTCCCAACCTGAGAGGGTCGCTATGCGGGCTTATATCTCTGAGAGTCTGAGAAAAGGACACATACGACCCTCGAAGTCACCTGTTGCCGCTGGTTTTTTCTTTGTTAAGAAAAAAGATGGTTCTTTACGACCTTGTCTGGATTTAAGGGAGCTGAACAGTATCACTATTCGTGATCCTTATCCGCTTCCTCTGATCCCGGACCTGTTTAACCAGGTTGTTGGGGCTAAAGTCTTTTCCAAATTAGACCTAAGAGGGGCATACAACCTGGTTAGGGTCAGAGAAGGAGACGAATGGAAGACGGCTTTCAATACCCCTGAGGGCCATTTTGAGAATTTGGTTATGCCTTTTGGTTTGATGAATGCCCCAGCCGTTTTTCAGCATTTCGTCAACAGCATTTTTTATCATTTAATGGGAAAATTTGTATTAGTGTATTTGGATGACATTTTGATTTTTTCTCCTGATTTCAAGACTCATAAGGAACACTTTCGTCAGGTCTTGCTCATCCTGCGGGAGAATAAATTATACGCGAAACTGGAAAAATGTGTGTTTGCGGTTCCAGAAATCCAATTTCTGGGGTTTCTTGTCTCCGCTTCTGGTTTTCGCATGGACCCCGAGAAGGTCCGCGCTGTGCTTGAGTGGGAGCTTCCTGAGAATCAGAAGGCGCTGATGCGTTTTTTGGGCTTTGCCAATTATTACAGGAAATTTATTTTGAATTATTCCTCTGTTGTTAAACCACTCACTGATATGACCAGAAAGGGGGTAGATTTTTCTTCCTGGTCGGTAGAGGCGCGTAAGGCCTTTTCTAATATCAAGGAGAGTTTTGCTTCCGCTCCCATCCTAGTACAACCTGATATTTCGTTACCCTTCATAGTTGAGGTTGATGCTTCTGAGGTAGGGGTGGGTGCGGTCTTGTCTCAGGGTTCCTCTCCTGCCAAATGGCAACCGTGTGCCTTTTTCTCAAAGAAACTCTCCTCCGCAGAGAGAAATTATGATGTGGGAGATAGGGAATTGTTGGCCATCAAGTTGGCTTTTGAGGAATGGCGGCATTGGCTAGAGGGAGCCAGACACCCTATTACCGTGTTTACTGACCATAAAACAGACAAGCGTCTGAACCCGAGACAGGCCAGATGGTCTTTGTTCTTTTCAAGGTTTAATTTTGTTGTTACGTTCCGCCCTGGGGTTAAGAATGTGAAGGCAGATGCCCTGTCACGTTGTTTTCCGGGAGGTGGGAATTTTGAAGACCCGGGTCCCATTTTGGCTGAAGGTGTGGTGGTCTCTGCTCTTTTTCCTGAATTGGAGGCAGAGGTGCAGGCAGCCCAGTCAGAAGCTCCTGATCTTTGTCCTCCTGGGAGGTTGTTTATGCCTCTCGCTTTGAGACACAAGATTTTTAAAGAACACCACGACACGGTCCTTGCTGGGCACCCGGGGGCAAGAGCCACACTGGATCTCATCGCTCTGAGATTCTGGTGGCCTGCGCTTCGTAAGTCGGTTGAGGGTTTTGTGGCAGCTTGCGAGACTTGCGCTCGTGCCAAGGTCCCTCATTCACGGCTATCAGGTCCTCTCCTTCCTTTGCCCATTCCTTCCCTTCCTTGGACACATCTGTCCATGGACTTCATAACGGACTTGCCTCGTTCCTCGGGGAAGTCTGTGATTCTGGTGGTGGTGGACCGTTTTAGCAAAATGGTGCATTTTATCCCTTTTCCTGGTTTGCCCAATGCTAAGACGCTGGCGCAGGCATTTATTGACCACATTGTCAAATTGCATGGGATTCCTTCAGACATAGTCTCTGATAGGGGCACGCAGTTTGTTTCCAGATTCTGGAAGGCTTTCTGTTCTCGCTTGGGGGTTCGGTTGTCATTCTCTTCTGCTTTCCATCCGCAGTCGAATGGCCAGACAGAGCGCGTCAATCAGAATCTGGAGACAAATCTGCGCTGTTTTGTGGCAGAGAATCAGGAGGATTGGTGTTCTTTTTTGTCCCTTGCTGAGTTTGCTTTAAATAACCGTCGTCAGGAGTCCTCTGATAAGTCACCATTTTTTGGTGCATATGGGTTCCATCCGCAGTTTGGGACTTTCTCGGGAGAGGGCTCTTCTGGTTTGCCTGATGAGGACAGATTCTCCTCGTCTTTGTCATCTATTTGGCAAAAGATTCAGGATAATCTAAAGAGCATGAGTGAGAGATATAAGCGTGTGGCGGATAAGAGACGTGTGCCTGGTCCGGACCTGAATGTTGGTGATCTGGTGTGGTTGTCTACCAAGAATATCAAATTGAAGATTCCCTCCTGGAAGTTGGGTCCTAGGTTTATTGGGCCTTACAAGATCCTGTCTGTCATCAATCCTGTTGCCTACCGTCTTGATCTTCCTCAGACTTGGAAGATCCATAATGTTTTTCATAAGTCCTTATTGAAACCTTATGTTCAACCTATTGTACCCTCGCCTTTGCCTCCTCCTCCGATTATGGTTGATGGAAATCTTGAATTTCAGGTCTCTAGGATTGTGGATTCTCGTCTTGTCCGCGGTTCCCTCCGGTACCTCGTTCATTGGGAGGGTTATGGTCCTGAGGAGAGGATGTGGGTCCCAGTGACGGACATTAAGGCCTCTCGTCTCATCAGGGCTTTCCATAGGTCCCATACTGAGAAGGTGGGCCCTGAGTGTCCGGAGTCCACTCCTAGAGGGAGGGGTACTGTCACAGCCAGACAGCTGAGAAGCGCTCACAGGAGCTTCTCAGATCCTCCTCCTTGAATTTCTTTGTTTTGGTTTAGTTTCTCATCTCGTTAGTCTATCTCAGCTGTCATGCAGTTAGACTGATCGCTACCCTTTAAGTTCCTCCCCATAATGCAGTAGTGTGCGGCTGATACAACTTCCTGGAGTGTGTGTGCATGCTGTTCCCAGTTCCCAGTTCCCTGTTCCCAGTCGTCAGTCGTCATTCGTCTGCAAGATAAGTGCTGTTTATGTATTTATGATTTTGTCTTTTCTGGATCCAGGTGACCCTGACTCCCTCCGTGTCAGTGTAGGGAGCCGGTGGTCGTGTCCCTTCACTATTGTAGGGTCTTCAGGTAATAGATAGCCGAGGAACGTGGATATGCGGCCATCCACCTTTGGGGTGTTCGCATAGGCTGAGCAGTGAGGGAGAGCGGCAGGTCTATTGCAGGGGTCTCCCTTTGTTCCTTAGTTGTGGATCCAGAGAGACATTGTTTATATGGTATTGTCTTGTTTCCTGTACACCATCTGTGACAGCTTGGTTGGGAATTGTATTTCAACCCAGAACAAAAATTGTGCTTTGACGGACACAATATAACTTGACCAGCTACAGCAATAACCACAGATTTAGCTGAATATAAATTTGAGGCCTATTATTTAGGCGCTGGGTGACAGGTATACGTTTACGGACAGAACTAGACTTGCATATGCACAGTAGCGTGTGTGTGAAGTTATTGAGAATGACCCTATTAGCACCTTGAATATAATATACCCTTTTAGGGATAGATTTAAAGTAGGCCTGATACAGCAGAAACCACTAATTTAGGAAATTGCTAGGTTGGGAATTGTATTTCAACCCAGAACAAAAACTGTCCTTTGACGGACACAAAATAACTTGACCAGCTACATCAATAACCACAGATTTAGCTGAATATAAATTTGAGGCCTATTATTTAGGCGCTGGGTGACAGGCATACGTTTACGGACAGAATTAGACTTGGATATGCACAGTAGCCTGTGTGTGAAGTTATTGAGAATGACCCTATCAGCACCTTGAATCTAATATACCCTTTTAATGAATAGATTTATAGTTGCCCTGATACAGCAGAAACCACTAATTTAGGAAATTGCTAAGTTGGGAATTGTATTTCAACCCAGAACAAAAATATATCCTTTTGCAAGACAGCAGACAGTATTACAATTGGCTGGCCACAGCTGAAACACCAGATTTAGGGTACTGCTATTTTGGCAATTGTATTTCACCCCTCAATAAAATAGCAAGCACAGCCAAGCCCCTGATGTAGGATATAGCCAAAAAATAACCACACTATTGATGGTTAAATGGACTTGGTGGCAGCTTGCCCCTGATGTAGGATATAGCCAAAAAATAACCACACTATTGATGGTTAAATGGACTTGGTGGCAGCTTGCCCCTGATGTAGGATATAGCCAAAAAATAACCACACTATTGATGGTTAAATGGACTTGGTGGCAGCTTGCCCCTGATGTAGGATATAGCCAAAAAATAACCACACTATTGATGGTTAAATGGACTTGGTGACAGCTTGCCCCTGATGTAGGATATAGCAAAAAATAACCACACCATTGATGGTTAAATGGACTTGGTGGCAGCTTGCCCCTGATGTAGGATATAGCAAAAAAATAACCACACTATTGATGGTTAAATGGACTTGGTGACAGCTTGCCCCTGATGTAGGATATAGCAAAAAATAACCACACTATTGATGGTTAAATGGACTTGGTGGCAGCTTGCCCCTGATGTAGGATATAGCCAAAAAATAACCACACTATTGATGGTTAAATGGACTTGGTGACAGCTTGCCCCTGATGCAGGATATAGCCAAAAAATAACCACACTATTGATGGTTAAATGGACTTGTTGGCAGCTTGCCCCTGATGTAGGATATAGCCAAAAAATAACCACACTATTGATGGTTAAATGGACTTGGTGACAGCTTGCCCCTGATGTAGGATATAGCAAAAAATAACCACACTATTGATGGTTAAATGGACTTGGTGGCAGCTTGCCCCTGATGTAGGATATAGCCAAAAAATAACCACACTATTGATGGTTAAATGGATTTGGTGACAGCTTGCCCCTGATGTAGGATATAGCAAAAAATAACCACACCATTGATGGTTAAATGGACTTGGTGGCAGCTTGTGCTGGCGCACCACAAGCCACAAAATGGCCACCGATCACCCCAGAAAAAAGTGACTGAAAAACGCTCTGGGCAGCCTAAAAACAGTGAGCAATTGAATAGAAGCAGTTCAATGATCCACAGCTGTAGATCGATCACTGTCTTAAGTGTTTTGGAGGAGTTAATCACTGCCTAATCTCGCCCTTACGTCGCAGCTGCAACCTCTCCCTACACTTGTAACAGCAGAGTGACGTGCAGCGCTACGTGACCCAAGCTTATATAGAGGCTGGGTCACATGCTGCACTGGCCAATCACAGCCATGCCAATAGTAGGCAAGGCTGTGATGGCCTCTTGGGGCAAGTAGTATGACGCTTGTTTATTGGCTGCTTTGCAGCCTTTCAAAAAGCTCCAAGAAAGCGCCGAACACCGAACTCGATCCCGGACTTTTACCATACAGTTCGGGTTTGCTCACCCTACTTCTGAAGGCACAGAGTTAAACGCTTGTTGTTTGGCTGCTCTGCAGCCTTTCAAAAAGCGCTAAGAAATTGCCGAACACCGAACCCGAACTTTTACTGAAATGTTCGGGTCCGGGGTCCAAAAATCCTAAAGTTCGGGTTCACTCAACCCTAATAGGGAGGAATCATTCTACAGCATTTAGAACAGGGTTCAGTAGGGGAGGTAGCAGCCTGGGTAATAGGAACAATCCTGTTACCGCTTGCTGCACTGACTGGGGATCCAAATTGCCATTATACTGCTCTGTAATTCCAGCAAACCGTTCTTGTTAGGGTGCAAGTGCTGTTTGATACCGGCATTAACAGGGGTTATTACAGGGAAATATTTCTACAGTCCGTCTTATTTGCCCTTGTGCGGTGCAGTTATATGTTCTAAAGCCCTTTTTGCTTTTTAGTAGTGTTGAGCGAACAGTTCGAGCATAGTTCGGGTCCGTACCGAATTTTGGGGTGTTCGTGACACGGACCCGAACCCGAACTTTTTCGTAAAAGTTCGGGTTCGTCGTTCGGCATGTATTTTGGCGCATTTTGAAAGGCTGCAAAGCAGCCAATCAACATGCATCATACTACTTGCCCTAAGATGCCATCGCAGCCATGCCTACTATTGGCAAGGCTGTGATTGGCCAAGTGCAGCATGTGACTCAGCCTCTTTATAAGCTTGTGCGCACGTCGGGACGTGCTCACTCCCGATGTGAATAGAACAGGGATAGACGCAGCTGATGCTAGGGCGAGAATAGGCAGGGATAATTGAATAACTGGAAGCAAATTTCTCTCCTCCACCTGTGATTCATCTGAACAACTGCAGCTGAGCTGCTTTTTTGATAGGGATTGGCTATTTTTAGAGTGGCCAGAGTGATTTTTCCATCCACATGTACCTGGGCTGACCGCCGGCCGCCATTTTGCGACTTGTAGTGCTGCAGCAGAAGCTGCCACAGTGTGCATTCCAAAGCTCCAAACAAGTCAGACATCTACACCTGGGATTCAGACCAATAGCGATTTAGCAGCACAGTCCAAGGCTATTTTTTTTAAAGGTTGTGCAGACCATTTTGTGGCACATGTTACTGGGCTGATAGGCGGCGGCCATCTTGGGACTAGTGCTGCAGCACAATCTCTCCCAACGTCCATTAATCACTTGTAATAGTGGTCTGTGCCATAGAAATCCTACATCAGGGACTTGGGTGTGCTTGTGTCACCCCTACTAATACCAGTCCACCTGTAATCCATACAGTGAAAAGCCATAAAGTATTCCAGTGAGGGAATTTTTTTTTTATTTAAAAAAGGCCAAGTTAGTTTATCTGGCGTTCAATATACTAGATACAGTTAGGCCTGCGTTTCATACATCTGGAATTAGCAAACTAATGTGCTGGGGTTGGGAAAACATATATGTACCCATACTAGAATCTGTCAAAGAAAGCGGTACTCACATATAACAGTCATTCCATCTGTAATCCATACAGTCAAAAGACTGAAAGTATTCCAGTGAGGGGATTTTTTTTATTTAAAAAAGGCCAAGTTAGTTTATCTGGCGTTCAATATACTAGATACAGTTAGGCCTGCGTTTCATACATCTGGAATTAGCAAACTAATGTGCTGGGGTTGGGAAAACATATATGTACCCATACTAGAATCTGTCAAAGAAAGCGGTACTCACATATAACAGTCATTCCATCTGTAATCCATACAGTTAAAAGACTTAAAGTATTCCAGTGAGGGAATTTTTTTTATTTAAAAAAGGCCAAGTTAGTTTATCTGGCGTTCAATATACTAGATACAGTTAGGCCTGCGTTTCATACATCTGGAATTAGCAAACTAATGTGCTGGGGTTGGGAAAACATATATGTACCCATACTAGAATCTGTCAAAGAAAGCGGTACTCACATATAACAGTCATTCCATCTGTAATCCATACAGTCAAAAAACTGAAAGTATTCCAGTGAGGGGATTTTGCTTATAAAAAATAATATATTTCATTGTGGTGCGAGTTGAATCGCAACAATGAAGAAAAATACTATTAAGGGACGAGGACGCGGTCGTGGTGGTGTCCGTGGAGCCTCTGTTGCTGGTAGAGGATGTGGCCGTTCGGCCCCAGGCGCACACAGTAGGGAACGAACTCCCTCAACTAGCCGGCAGAATGTACCGCAATATCTCGTGGGGCCCAATGCCGCTCTTAGGATGGTAAGGCCTGAGCAGGTACAGGCATTAATCGATTGAGTGGCCGACAGTGCTTCCAGCACGTTCACCACATGGTCTTCCACCCAGTCTTCTGCGGAAAGCGCACAGGTGGCACCTGAAAACCAAGCCCATCAGTCTGTCACATCACCCCCAAGCATATCAGGGAAACGGTCTGAGCCACAAGTTATGCAGCAGTCTCTTCTTCTGTTTGAAGACTCTGCTTCCAGGGTTTCCCAGGGGCGTCCACCTAGCCCTTCCCCAGTGGAGGAAGACATACCATGCACTGACGCACAACCACTTATGTCTCCAGATGAAGAGGACATGGGAATACCACCACAGCAGAGTCACCGACTCTCTGATGATGACGAAACACAGGTGCCCACTGCCGCGTCTTTTTGCAGTGTGCAGACTGAACAGGAGGAGGTCAGGGAGGGAGACTGGGTGGAAGACGATGCAGAGGACGATGAGGTCTTAGACCCCACATGGACTGAAGGTCGTGGCGATGACTTTCACAGTTCAGAGGAAGAGGTAGTGGTGAGACCGAGACAACAGCGAAGCCAAAGAGGGAGCAGGGGGCCAAAGCAGACGAGCCGCCGCCCCCAGAGTTCGCCTGCTACTGGACATCGCCAACAGGGACCCAGCCCCACAAAGGCAGCTTCAAAGAGTTCCCTGGCATGGCACTTCTTTAAACAATGTCCTACCGACAAGACCCGAGTGACTTGCACGCTCTGCCATCAGAGCCTGAGGCGAGGCATTAACGTTCTGAACCTCAGCACAACCTGCATGACCAGGCATCTACATGCAAAGCATGAACTGCAGTGGGGTACACACCTTAAAAACCAGGCACTCGCTGAGGCTCCCCCTGCTCCCTCTACCGCTGCTGCCTCGGCTTCCGCCTCGAGAGGAATGTTGCCACCTGCCGAGCAGCAAACAGAGGATGTGCCACCGACACCACCACCACCGCCACCGTCAACTAGCGTCTCCACTATATCACACAGCAGCGTTCAGCTCTCAATATCTCAAACCTTAGAGAGGAAGCGCAAATTCCCCCCGAGTCACCCTCGAGCCCTTGGCCTGAACGCCAGCATTTCTAAACTGCTGGCCTTTGAAATGCTGTCATTCCGGCTGGTGGACACAGACAGCTTCAAAAAGCTGATGGCCATGGCTGTCCCGCAGTATGTGGTTCCCAGCCGCCACTACTTCTCCAAGACAGCCGTGCCTTCCCTGCACATGCAAGTGTCCGATAAAATCAAGTGTGCACTGCGCAACGCCATTTGTGGCAAGGTCCACCTAACCACAGATACGTGGACCAGTAAGCACGGCCAGGGACGCTATATCTCACTAACTGCACACTGGATGAATGTAGTGGCGGCTGGGCCCCCGGCGGACAGTTCCTTGGCGCACGTCCTTCCGCCCCCTAGGATCGCAGGGCATCATTCTCTGCCTCCTGTAGCCTCCTCCTCCTACTCGGCTTCCTCCTCCACTGCTTCCACCAGCTCATCCGGTCAGCCACACACCTTCACCACCAACTTCAGCACAGCCCGGGGTAAACGTCAGCAGGCCATTCTGAAACTCATATGTTTGGGGGACAGGCCCCACAGCGCAAAGGAGTTGTGGCGGGGTATTGAACAACAGACCGACGAGTGGTTTCTGCCGGTGGGCCTCAAGCCAGGCCTGGTGGTATGCGATAATGGGCGAAATCTCGTGGCAGCTCTGGGACTAGCCGGTTTGACGCACATCCCTTGCCTGGCGCATGTGCTGAACTTGGTGGTGCAGAGGTTCATTCACCACTACCCCAACATGTCAGAGCTGCTGCATAAAGTGCGGGCCGTCTGTGCGCGCTTCCGCCGTTCACATCCTGCCGCTGCTCGCCTGTCTGCGCTACAGCGGAACTTCGGCCTTCCCGCTCACCGCCTCATATGCGACGTGCCCACCCGGTGGAACTCCACCTTGCACATGCTGGAGAGACTGTGCGAGCAGCAGCAGGCCATAGTGGAGTTTCAGCTGCAGCACGCTCGCGTCAGTCGTACTGCCGAACAGCACCACTTCACCACCAATGATTGGGCCTCCATGCGAGACCTGTATGCCCTGCTGCGCTGTTTCGAGTACTCCACCAACATGGCCAGTGGCGATGACACTGTTATCAGCGTTACAATACCACTTCTATGTCTCCTTGAGAAAACACTTAGGGCAATGATGTTAGAGGAGGTGGCCCAGGTGGAGGAGGAGGAGGAGGATGAGGGCTCGTTTCTAACACTTTCGGGCCAGTCTGTTCGAAGTGGCTCAGAGGGAGGTTTGTTTAAGCAGCAGAGGACAGGTTCACAAGTCGCCAGCCAAAGCACTGTACTGGAGGACGAGGAGGATGAGGAGGAGGAGGTGGAGGGGGACGAGGATGACGCAAGTTCACAGCGGGGTGGCAGCCCAGGCCCATCACTGGTGCGTGGCTGGGGGGATACGGTGGACGATGACGATACGCCTCCCACAGAGGACAGCTTGTCCTTACCCATGGGTAGCCTGGCCCACATGAGCGAATATATGCTCCAATGCCTGCGCAACGACAGCAGAGTTGCCCACGTTTTAACGTGTGCAGACTACTGGGTGGCCACCCTGCTGGATCCCCGGTATAAAGACAATGTGCCCACTTTAATTCCTGAACTGGAGCGCGACCGTAAGATGCGCGAGTACAAGCGCACGATGATAGAGGCGCTCTTGAGAGCATTCCCACATGTCACAGGGGAACAGGTGGAAGGTGAAGGCAGAGGAGTGGCAAGAGGTCGCCAACGCAGCTGTGTCACGGCCAGCTCATCTGAGGGCAGGGTTAGCATGGCAGAAATGTGGAAAAGTTTTGTCTCCACGCCACAGCTATCTGCACCGACACCTGATACGGAACGTGTTAGCAGGAGGCAGCATTTCACTAACATGGTTGAACAGTATGTCTGCACACCCCTCCACATCCTGACGGATGGTTCGGCCCCATTCAACTACTGGGTTTCGAAATTGTCCACGTGGCCAGAGTTAGCATGTTATGCCTTGGAGGTGCTTTCCTGCCCGGCGGCCAGCGTTTTATCTGAACGCGTATTCAGCACGGCAGGGGGCGTCATTACTGACAAGCGCAGCCGCCTGTCCACAGCCAACGTGGACAAGCTGACCTTCATAAAGATGAACCAGGCATGGATCCCACAGGACCTGTCCCTCCCTTGTGCAGAGTAGTCCTTATTAACTGCCTAAAACATGTCTTGTTGTGCTACGGGCCACTTCTTTATTTGATACAAATTTTATGAAACCCACAGTTGAATGAAACTCTTCTCTGTCTGGGCGCCGGGGCCTAACCAGATGAAAGTGGCCGGTTAAACTAACGGGTGACATGAAGCCATAACCTCTGCCATGCTACCTCTGTCTTCTGTCTGGGTGCTGAGGCCTAAGTCAAATAAAGCGGTCTTCTGCTGTGCTGGGGGATATGAAGCTAATCTCTGACCTCTCTCCTCTGTCTGGGTCCAAAGGCCTAAATCACTGAAAGAGGCCTTCTCCTGTGGTGTGTGATATGATGCCAGAATATGTGCTGTGGGGCCTCTCTCCTCTTCCTGGGTGCAGGGGTCAAATAAACTAAATTGTGGCCTACTCCTGTGGTGGTTGATATGATGCCTGATTCTCTGATGTGGAACCTCTCTCCTCTGTTTGGGTGAAGGGGTCAAAGTAACTAAATGGTGGCTTCTCCTGTGGTGGCTGATATGATGCCAGAATATGTGCTGTGGGGCCTCTCTCCTCTTCCTGGGTGCAGGGGTCAAAGTAACTCAATGGTGGCTTCTCCTGTGCTGATTGATATAAAGCTGATGGTTGTGCCATCTGACATGGTTGCCAGGGTCTGATTCAATGGGGGCCTACTCCTGTGGTGGGTGATCTAAATGCCTGATTCTCTGCTGTGAAACCTCTCTCCTCCGTCTGGGTGTAGGGGTCAAAGTCTTTCAAAGTCGCCTTCTCCTGTGCTGATTGATATGAAGCTGATGGTTGTGCCATCTGACATGGTTGCCGGGGTCCCATTAAATTGTGGCCTACTCCTGTGGTGGTTGATATGATGCCTGATTCTCTGATGTGGAACCTCTCTCCTCTGTTTGGGTGAAGGGGTCAAAGTAACTAAATGGTGGCTTCTCCTGTGGTGGCTGATATGATGCCAGAATATGTGCTGTGGTGCCTCTCTCCTCTTCCTGGGTGCAGGGGTCAAAGTAACTAAATGGTGGCTTCTCCTGTGGTGGCTGATATGATGCCAGAATATGTGCTGTGGTGCCTCTCTCCTCTTCCTGGGTGCGGGGGTCAAAGTAACTAAATGGTGGCTTCTCCTGTGGTGGCTGATATGATGCCAGAATATGTGCTGTGGGGCCTCTCTCCTCTTCCTGGGTGCAGGGGTCAAAGTAACTCAATGGTGGCTTCTCCTGTGCTGATTGATATAAAGCTGATGGTTGTGCCATCTGACATGGTTGCCAGGGTCTGATTCAATGGGGGCCTACTCCTGTGGTGGGTGATCTAAATGCCTGATTCTCTGCTGTGAAACCTCTCTCCTCCGTCTGGGTGTAGGGGTCAAAGTCTTTCAAAGTCGCCTTCTCCTGTGCTGATTGATATGAAGCTGATGGTTGTGCCATCTGACATGGTTGCCGGGGTCCCATTAAATTGTGGCCTACTCCTGTGGTGGTTGATATGATGCCTGATTCTCTGATGTGGAACCTCTCTCCTCTGTTTGGGTGAAGGGGTCAAAGTAACTAAATGGTGGCTTCTACTGTGGTGGCTGATATGATGCCAGAATATGTGCTGTGGTGCCTCTCTCCTCTTTCTGGGTGCAGGGGTCAAAGTAACTAAATGGTGGCTTCTCCTGTGGTGGCTGATATGATGCCAGAATATGTGCTGTGGGGCCTCTCTCCTCTTCCTGGGTGCAGGGGTCAAAGTAACTCAATAGTGGCTTCTCCTGTGGTGGCTGATATGATGCCAGAATATGTGCTGTGGTGCCTCTCTCCTCTGTCTGGGTCCAAAGGCCTAAATCACTGAAAGAGGCCTTCTCCTGTGGTGTGTGATATGATGCCTGAATATGTGCTGTGGTGCCTCTCTCCTCTTCCTGGGTGCGGGGGTCAAAGTAACTCAATGGTGGCTTCTCCTGTGGTGGCTGATATGATGCCAGAATATGTGCTGTGGGGCCTCTCTCCTCTTCCTGGGTGCAGGGGTCAAAGTAACTCAATGGTGGCTTCTCCTGTGCTGATTGATATAAAGCTGATGGTTGTGCCATCTGACATGGTTGCCAGGGTCTGATTCAATGGGGGCCTACTCCTGTGGTGGGTGATCTAAATGCCTGATTCTCTGCTGTGAAACCTCTCTCCTCCGTCTGGGTGTAGGGGTCAAAGTCTTTCAAAGTCGCCTTCTCCTGTGCTGATTGATATGAAGCTGATGGTTGTGCCATCTGACATGGTTGCCGGGGTCCCATTAAATTGTGGCCTACTCCTGTGGTGGTTGATATGATGCCTGATTCTCTGATGTGGAACCTCTCTCCTCTGTTTGGGTGAAGGGGTCAAAGTAACTAAATGGTGGCTTCTACTGTGGTGGCTGATATGATGCCAGAATATGTGCTGTGGTGCCTCTCTCCTCTTTCTGGGTGCAGGGGTCAAAGTAACTAAATGGTGGCTTCTCCTGTGGTGGCTGATATGATGCCAGAATATGTGCTGTGGGGCCTCTCTCCTCTTCCTGGGTGCAGGGGTCAAAGTAACTCAATAGTGGCTTCTCCTGTGGTGGCTGATATGATGCCAGAATATGTGCTGTGGTGCCTCTCTCCTCTGTCTGGGTCCAAAGGCCTAAATCACTGAAAGAGGCCTTCTCCTGTGGTGTGTGATATGATGCCTGAATATGTGCTGTGGTGCCTCTCTCCTCTTCCTGGGTGCGGGGGTCAAAGTAACTCAATGGTGGCTTCTCCTGTGGTGGCTGATATGATGCCAGAATATGTGCTGTGGTGCCTCTCTCCTCTTCCTGGGTGCGGGGGTCAAAGTAACTCAATGGTGGCTTCTCCTGTGGTGGCTGATATGATGCCAGAATATGTGCTGTGGGGCCTCTCTCCTCTTCCTGGGTGCAGGGGTCAAAGTAACTCAATGGTGGCTTCTCCTGTGGTGGTTAGTATGATGCCAGAATATGTGCTGTGGGGCCTCTCTCCTCTTCCTGGGTGCAGGGGTCAAAGTAACTCAATGGTGGCTTCTCCTGTGGTGGCTGATATGATGCCAGAATATGTGCTGTGGTGCCTCTCTCCTCTTCCTGGGTGCGGGGGTCAAAGTAACTCAATGGTGGCTTCTCCTGTGGTGGCTGATATGATGCCAGAATATGTGCTGTGGGGCCTCTCTCCTCTTCCTGGGTGCAGGGGTCAAAGTAACTCAATGGTGGCTTCTCCTGTGGTGGTTAGTATGATGCCAGAATATGTGCTGTGGGGCCTCTCTCCTCTTCCTGGGTGCAGGGGTCAAAGTAACTCAATGGTGGCTTCTCCTGTGGTGGCTGATATGATGCCAGAATATGTGCTGTGGTGCCTCTCTCCTCTTCCTGGGTGCGGGGGTCAAAGTAACTCAATGGTGGCTTCTCCTGTGGTGGCTGATATGATGCCAGAATATGTGCTGTGGTGCCTCTCTCCTCTTCCTGGGTGCGGGGGTCAAAGTAACTCAATGGTGGCTTCTCCTGTGGTGGCTGATATGATGCCAGAATATGTGCTGTGGGGCCTCTCTCCTCTTCCTGGGTGCAGGGGTCAAAGTAACTCAATGGTGGCTTCTCCTGTGGTGGTTAGTATGATGCCAGAATATGTGCTGTGGGGCCTCTCTCCTCTTCCTGGGTGCAGGGGTCAAAGTAACTCAATGGTGGCTTCTCCTGTGGTGGCTGATATGATGCCAGGATATGTGCTGTGGTGCCTCTCTCCTCTTCCTGGGTGCGGGGGTCAAAGTAACTCAATGGTGGCTTCTCCTGTGGTGGCTGATATGATGCCAGAATATGTGCTGTGGGGCCTCTCTCCTCTTCCTGGGTGCAGGGGTCAAAGTAACTCAATGGTGGCTTCTCCTGTGCTGATTGATATAAAGCTGATGGTTGTGCCATCTGACATGGTTGCCAGGGTCTGATTCAATGGGGGCCTACTCCTGTGGTGGGTGATTTAAATGCCTGATTCTCTGCTGTGAAACCTCTCTCCTCCGTCTGGGTGTAGGGGTCAAAGTCTTTCAAAGTCGCCTTCTCCTGTGCTGATTGATATGAAGCTGATGGTTGTGCCATCTGACATGGTTGCCGGGGTCCCATTAAATTGTGGCCTACTCCTGTGGTGGTTGATATGATGCCTGATTCTCTGATGTGGAACCTCTCTCCTCTGTTTGGGTGAAGGGGTCAAAGTAACTAAATGGTGGCTTCTCCTGTGGTGGCTGATATGATGCCAGAATATGTGCTGTGGGGCCTCTCTCCTCTTCCTGGGTGCAGGGGTCAAAGTAACTCAATGGTGGCTTCTCCTGTGGTGGCTGATATGATGCCAGAATATGTGCTGTGGTGCCTCTCTCCTCTTCCTGGGTGCGGGGGTCAAAGTAACTCAATGGTGGCTTCTCCTGTGGTGGCTGATATGATGCCAGAATATGTGCTGTGGTGCCTCTCTCCTCTTCCTGGGTGCGGGGGTCAAAGTAACTCAATGGTGGCTTCTCCTGTGGTGGCTGATATGATGCCAGAATATGTGCTGTGGTGCCTCTCTCCTCTTCCTGGGTGCAGGGGTCAAAGTAACTAAATGGTGGCTTCTCCTGTGGTGGTTGATATGATGCCTGATTCTCTGCTGTGAAACCTCTCTCCTCCATCTGGGTGTAGGGGTCAAAGTCTTTCAAAGTCGCCTTCTCCTGTGCTGATTGATATAAAGCTGATGGTTGTGCCATCTGACATGGTTGCCAGGGTCTGATTCAATGGGGGCCTACTCCTGTGGTGGGTGATCTAAATGCCTGATTCTCTGCTGTGAAACCTCTCTCCTCCGTCTGGGTGTAGGGGTCAAAGTCTTTCAAAGTCGCCTTCTCCTGTGCTGATTGATATGAAGCTGATGGTTGTGCCATCTGACATGGTTGCCGGGGTCCCATTAAATTGTGGCCTACTCCTGTGGTGGTTGATATGATGCCTGATTCTCTGATGTGGAACCTCTCTCCTCTGTTTGGGTGAAGGGGTCAAAGTAACTAAATGGTGGCTTCTCCTGTGGTGGCTGATATGATGCCAGAATATGTGCTGTGGGGCCTCTCTCCTCTTCCTGGGTGCAGGGGTCAAAGTAACTCAATGGTGGCTTCTCCTGTGGTGGCTGATATGATGCCAGAATATGTGCTGTGGTGCCTCTCTCCTCTTCCTGGGTGCGGGGGTCAAAGTAACTCAATGGTGGCTTCTCCTGTGGTGGCTGATATGATGCCAGAATATGTGCTGTGGTGCCTCTCTCCTCTTCCTGGGTGCGGGGGTCAAAGTAACTCAATGGTGGCTTCTCCTGTGGTGGCTGATATGATGCCAGAATATGTGCTGTGGTGCCTCTCTCCTCTTCCTGGGTGCAGGGGTCAAAGTAACTAAATGGTGGCTTCTCCTGTGGTGGTTGATATGATGCCTGATTCTCTGCTGTGAAACCTCTCTCCTCCATCTGGGTGTAGGGGTCAAAGTCTTTCAAAGTCGCCTTCTCCTGTGCTGATTGATATAAAGCTGATGGTTGTGCCATCTGACATGGTTGCCAGGGTCTGATTCAATGGGGGCCTACTCCTGTGGTGGGTGATCTAAATGCCTGATTCTCTGCTGTGAAACCTCTCTCCTCCGTCTGGGTGTAGGGGTCAAAGTCTTTCAAAGTCGCCTTCTCCTGTGCTGATTGATATGAAGCTGATGGTTGTGCCATCTGACATGGTTGCCGGGGTCCCATTAAATTGGGGCCTACTCCTGTGGTGGGTGATCTAAATGCCTGATTCTCTGCTTTGAAACCTCTCTCCTCCGTCCGGGTGTAGGGGTCAAAGTCTGTCAAAGTCGCCTTCTCCTGTGCTGATTGATATAAAGCTTATGCTTGTGCCATCTGACATGGTTGCCGGGGTCTGATTCAATGGTGGCCTACTCCTGTGGTGGGTGATCTAAATGCCTGATTCTCTGCTGTGTAACCTCTCTCCTCCGTCTGGGTGTAGGGGTCAAAGTAACTAAATGGTGGCCTACTCCTGTGGTGGGTGATATGATGCCTGGTTCTCTGCTGTGGGACCTCTCTCCTTTGTCTGGGTGCTGTGGTCAAAATAATAGTAAGTGACCTTCTCCATTGGTGGGTGACTTGAAGCCTGATTCTGTGCTATGGGACCTCACTCCAATTAATATTGTTTAATTTTTATTTATTTTATGTTAACTCATCATTTCCCTATCTACATTTGTTTGCAGGGGATTTAACTACATTTTGCTGCCTTTTGCAGCCCTCTAGCCCTTTCCGGGTGTGTTTTACAGCCTTTTTAGTGCCCAAAAGTTCGGGTCCCCATTGACTTCTATGGGGTTCGGGTTCGGGATGAAGTTCGGGTCGAGTTCGTCGAACTCGTCGAACCCGAACATCCAGGTGTTCGCTCAACTCTACTTTTTAGCCGTTGTGTGGTGAAGTGAGAAAATTACAGACTTTTCTGGGGGGTTTTAATTTCCCTTTTATTTATTTGATCTAACACTCTGTGGTCTCCTGATGCTGCTGCCACCTCCAGACTATGTCATTGGGCCACTCTGTAGCCTCCTCATGCTACTTTCACCGCACAACTATGTCATAGGGCAACTAGTGGACTTCTCATGCTGTTCCCACCCTCCCCACTTCATGACTGGGCCACTCTTTTGCCTTTCAGCCTGGCTGACATCATTTATTTGACCCTTCTTCTGATCTGCCAGAAGAAAGGAAAAATTAGACGCACAACAGATCCTGTCTGTGTAGCAGCTGTAAGGCCTGTATGGTCCCATCAGAATTGGCTTTTGATTTGGTAGCCAAAAGCAGGAGTGGGTACAAAACACAGAAGACAAGCAAATATTCCATTCATTAAGCAAACACCTTCAATTGCTTTTTAATGGCTTTTATTGGGTTTCTACATTACAGTAAATTGTGGTTTCTACATGAGTTCTCCATAGTTTGGACACTCTGTGAAACCTTTGAAGGTCTTAACACATCAGTAGATTAAAAAAAAAAATTAAAAAAAACTGCGACTTTGGGCTGCTACGCTCTCTTCCAGGTGAAAAATCTTTAAAACTGGCCTAAAAAAAGCCATGTGAGCAAAGCTAACCCACAGTGGTTGTTTTTGATTACCTTATGACATATATGTTTGCAGGTAAGTTTAGCTGTTCTATTTTCATGCTTTATCATCTCTATTATAAGGATTTTACTATTTGTTTTTAGATGTTTTTCAGCAGTATACTGTAACAATGTTACTGGGCAGCAAATCCAACCAGGGGCAACATCTGCATGGAGTTTGTATGTTCTCCCTGTGTATTGCCAGCGTGTGACTGACTCCCTTGTTTCACAACCTTCCCTTCACCTTCAGTCCACTGTATAAGAAAAGCATATTGAAAGTCCTTTTTTTACCTGAGGATAGCCATAGATCCCAGTTATCTCCGCTATGGACAGACTGGAGGAAGACATCAAGTGCCCGATAAAAGCCACCACGTTGTTCTTCTCATCACAGCTGTAGTTGGGGACGGCTTCTTCTCGTCCTGACAGTATACTCAGTACACTCTGTACAGCTTTATGTTCTAACAAACCGGAGTCATAGATCTTGTATCCCAGAGTGATATTAGGTAAGAGGTCAGATCTTCTGTTTATTTCTTCTATGGTGAACATGAAGACCAGGAGATGTCTCACCAAATGAACAGATGGTCTACAAGATGTATAAACATGATTACAGTATATTGACCATGTGTCTGTATACCAAAGACATGGATAATATATTTTTTTATTTCCATGCTCCATATTTCCATGTACAATGTTGTAGACATAGATCTATGCAAACATTGAGGATACATTTAGAAACATCTTTCTCAGGAGCAGATAGACATTATTACATTTAGAGGTACCTTGTTGCAGAAGAAATGCAACTATTACATACGGTAGTTACATACTTAACTAGAGATGTCCCAAACTATTCACCGGCGAACATAGCTTATGCGATGTTCGGTCCGCCCCCTATTCATCATCATTGAGTAAACTTTGACCCTGTACCTCACAGTCAGCAGACACATTCCAGCCAATCAGCAGCAGATCCTCCCTCCCAGACCCTCCCACCTCCTGGACAGCATCCATTTTAGATTCATTCGGAAGCTGCAGTCTTAGTGAGAGGAGGGACAGTGCAGCTGCTGCTGATTTAATAGGGAAATCGATAGCTAGGCTAGTGTATCCAGTGTCCACTACAGTCCTGAAGGACTCATCTGATCTCTGCTGTAAGGACAGCACCCCAAAAAGCCCTTTTTAGGGCTAGAACATAAGTCTGCTTTTTTTTTTTTTTCCTGTGTAATCGAATTGCAGTTGCCTGCCAGCGTGTGTGTCAGGCTCACAGCGTTTACTGTGCCCGCTTGCCCAGTGCCACCACTCATATCTGGTGTAACAGTAGCTTGCATTTAAAAATAAAAAACTTTTTGACTGTAATATAATAGCAGTCAGTTGCCAGCACGCGTGTGTGTTTCATGCCCTGCAAGTGCACAGTGTCACCAGTGCAACTCATATCTGGTGTCACAGTAGATTACATTAAAAAAACAAAAACAATTTTGACTGTGAAATAATAGCAGTCAGTTGCCTGCACGTGTTTGTGTGTTTAAGGATACTTTCACACTTGCGTTCGGAGCGTATCCACTGGTGTCTGTACAGACGGATCCGCTCCTATAATGCAAATGCTTGCATCCGTTCAGAACGGATCCGTCTGCATAACAGTTTTTTTCAGATCTGATTTTTCACTCATTGGTGGCCAGTGCGGCCGGCCCCCCCTCCCCCCCTCTAATTAAAATCACCTTCCCCCATCATTGGTGGCAGCGGAGAGTTCCGATCGGAGTCCCAGTTTTTTTTCCTGTGCGGCCGCCCCCCCCCCCTGTCTTTAACTCATTGGTGGCCAGTGCGGCTGGCCCCCCCTCCCTCCCCCCTGTTTTTAACTCATTGGTGGCCAGTGCGGCCGGCCCCCCCTACCTCCCCCACTGTTTTTAACTCATTGGTGGCAGTGGAGAGTTCCGATCCGAGTCCCAGTTTAATCGCTGGGACTCTGATCGGTAACCATGGCAACCAGGACGCTACTGCATTCCTGGCTGCCATGGTTACTTAGCAATTTTAGAAGCATTATACTTACCTGCAATGTCTGTGACCAGCCGGGCGCTCCTCCTACTGTTAAGTGAAAGGTCTGTGCTATAAGCAATGCGCCGCACAGACCTTTCACTTACCAGTAAGAGGAGCGCCGGGCCGTTTACCAATCGGCCATGGTTACCATGGTTACCGATCGGAGTCCCAGCGATTAAACTGGGACTCCGATCGGAACTCTCCTCTGCCACTAATGATGGGGGAAGGTGATTTTAATTAGTGGGGGGAGGGGGGCCGGCCGCACTGGCCACCAATGAGTTACATACAGGGGAGGGAGGGGGGCCGCACTGGCCACCAATGAGTTAAATACAGGGGAGGGAGGGGGGATCTGCCCCCTGCTGCCTGGCAGCACCTGCCTGGCAGCTGGGGGCAGTCATGTACACAGTTCTTAGTATATTCTAACTTGAAGCGTCCCCATCACCATGGGAACGCCTCTGTGTTAGAATATACTGCCGGATCTGAGTTTCAGTTTTCAGGATCTAACTCAAATCCGATGGTATATTCTAACATAGTTAAAATATACCATCGGATTGGAGAAAACTCCGATCTGATGGTATATAGGGATGAGCGAAAGCGAACTGTATAGTTCGGGTTCGTACCGAATTTTGGGGTGTCCGTGACACGGACCCGAACATTTTCGTAAAAGTCCGGGTTCGGGTTTGGTGTTCGGCGCTTTCTTGGCGCTTTTTGAAAGGCTGCAAAGCAGCCAATCAACAAGCGTCATACTACTTGCCCCTGATTCTCTGCTATGACATGAAGCCTGATTCTCTGCTATGGGACCTCTCTCCTCTGTCTGGGTGCCTGGGCCTAAAAATATCTGACAATGGCCTGTTCCAGTGGTGGGTGACATGAAGCCTGATTCTCTGCTATGACATAAAGCCTGATTCTCTGCTATGATATGAAGCCTGATTCTCTGCTATGGGACCTCTTTCCTCTGTCTGGGTGCCGGGGCCTAAAAATATATGACAGTGGCCTGTTCCAGTGGTGGGTGACGTGAAGCCTGATTCTCTGCTATGACATGAAGCCTGATTCTCTGCTATGACATGAAGCCTGGTTCTCTGCTATGGGACCTCTCTCCTCTGTCTGGGTGCCGGGGCCTAAAAATATCTGACAATGGCCTGTTCCAGTGGTGGGTGACGTGAAGCCTGATTCTCTGCTATGCCATGAAGCCTGATTATCTGCTATGGGACCTCTCTCCTCTGTCTGGGTGCCGGGGCCTAAATATCTGACAATGGCCTGTTACAGTGGTTGGTGACGTGAAGCCTGATTCTCTGCTATGACATGAAGACTGATTCTCTGCTATGACATTAAGCCTGATTCTCTGCTATGGGACCTCTCTCCTCTGTCTGGGTGCCGGGGCCTAAAAATATCTGACAATGGCCTGTTCCAGTGGTGGGTGACATGAAGCATGATTCTCTGCTATGACATGAAGCCTGATTCTCTGCTATGACATTAAGCCTGATTCTCTGCTATGGGACCTCTCTCCTCTGTCTGGGTGCCGGGGCCTAAAAATATCTGACAATGGCCTGTTCCAATGGTGGGTGACATGAAGCCTGATTCTCTGCTATGACATGAAGCCTGATTCTCTGCTTTGACATGAAGCCTGATTTTCTGCTATGACATGAAGCCTGATTCTCTGCTATGGGACCTCTCTCCTCTGTCTGGGTGCCGGGGCCTAAAAATATCTGACAATGGCCTGTTCCATTGGTGGGTGACATGAAGCCTGATTCTCTGCTATGACATGAAGCCTGATTCTCTGCTATGACATGAAGCCTGATTCTCTGCTATGGGACCTCTCTCCTCTGTCTGGGTGTCGGGGCCTAAAAATATCTGACAATGGCCTGTTCCAGTGGTGGGTGACATGAAGCCTGATTCTCTGCTATGACATGAAGCCTGATTCTCTGCTATGACATGAAGCCTGATTCTCTGCTATGACATGAAGCCTGATTCTCTGCTATGACATGAAGCCTGATTCTCTGCTATGGGACCTCTCTCCTCTGTCTGGGTGCCGGGGCCTAAAAATATCTGACAATGGCCTGTTCCAGTGGTGGGTGACATGAAGCATGATTCTCTGCTATGACATGAAGCCTGATTCTCTGCAATGAGACCTCTCTCCTCTGTCTGGGTGCCGGGGCCTAAAAATATCTGACAATGGCCTGTTCCATTGGTGGGTGACATGAAGCCTGATTCTCTGCTATGACATGAAGCCTGTTTCTCTGCTATGACATGAAGCCTGATTCTCTGCTATGGGACCTCTCTCCTCTGTCTGGGTGCCGGGGCCTAAAAATATCTGACAATGGCCTGTTCCAGTGGTGGGTGACATGAAGCCTGATTCTCTGCTATGACATGAAGCCTGATTCTCTGCTATGACATGAAGCCTGATTCTCTGCTATGACATGAAGCCTGATTCTCTGCTATGACATGAAGCCTGATTCTCTGCTATGGGACCTCTCTCCTCTGTCTGGGTGCCGGGGCCTAAAAATATCTGACAATGGCCTGTTCCAGTGGTGGGTGACATGAAGCATGATTCTCTGCTATGACATGAATCCTGATTCTCTGCAATGAGACCTCTCTCCTCTGTCTGGGTGCCGGGGCCTAAAAATATCTGACAATGGCCTGTTCCATTGGTGGGTGACATGAAGCCTGATTCTCTGCTATGACATGAAGCCTGATTCTCTGCTATGACATGAAGCCTGATTCTCTGCTATGGGACCTCTCTCCTCTGTCTGGGTGCCGGGGCCTAAAAATATCTGACAATGGCCTGTTCCAGTGGTGGGTGACATGAAGCCTGATTCTCTGCTATGACATGAAGCCTGATTCTCTGCTATGACATGAAGCCTGATTCTCTGCTATGACATGAAGCCTGATTCTCTGCTATGACATGAAGCCTGATTCTCTGCTATGACATAAAGCCTGATTCTCTGCTATGGGACCTCTCTCCTCTGTCTGGGTGCCGGGGCCTAAAAATATCTGACAATGGCCTGTTCCAGTGGTGGGTGACATGAAGCCTGATTCTCTGCTATGACATGAAGCCTGATTCTCTGCTATGACATGAAGCCTGATTCTCTGCTATGGGACCTCTCTCCTCTGTCTGGGTGCCGGGGCCTAAAAATATCTGACAATGGCCTGTTCCAGTGGTGGGTGACATGAAGCCTGATTCTCTGCTATGACATGAAGCCTGATTCTCTGCTATGACATGAAGCCTGATTCTCTGCTATGACATGAAGCCTGATTCTCTGCTATGACATGAAGCCTGATTCTCTGCTATGGGACCTCTCTCCTCTGTCTGGGTGCTGGGGCCTAAAAATATCTGACAATGGCCTGTTCCAGTGGTGGGATACATGAAGCATGATTCTCTGCTATGACATGAAGCCTGATTCTCTGCAATGAGACCTCTCTCCTCTGTCTGGGTGGCGGGGTCTAAACATCTGACAGTGGCCTGTTCCAGTGGTGGGTGACATGAAGCCTGATTCTCTGCTATGGGACCTCTCTCCAATTGATATTGGTTAATTTTTATTTATTTTATTTTTATTCATTTCCCTATCCACATTTGTTTGCAGGGGATTTAACTACATTTTGCTGCCTTTTGCAGCCCTCTAGCCCTTTCCTGGGCTTTTACAGCCTTTTTAGTGGCGAAAAGTTCGGGTCCCCATTGACTTCAATGGGGTTCGGGTTCGCGACGAAGTTCGGGTCGGGTTCGGATCCCGAACCCGAACATTTCCGGGAAGTTCGGCCGAACTTCTCGAACCCGAACATCCAGGTGTTCGCTCAACTCTAATGGTATATTAATAGGGACTCCTGACTTTACAATGAAAGTCAAGGGGGACGGATCCGTTTGCAATTGCACCATATTGTGTCAACGACAAACGGATCCGTCCCCATTGATTTGCATTGTAAGTCAGGACGGATCCGTTTGGCTCCGCAAGGGCAGGCGGACACGAAAACGCTGCAAGCTGAGTTCGGGTGTCCGCCTGCTGAGCGGAACGGAGGCCAAACGGTGCCAAACTGATGCATTCTGAACGGATCCGCATCCATTCAGAATGCATTGGAGCTGTACGGATCAGTTCGGGGCCGCTTGTGAGAGCCTTCAAAAGGAACTTACAAGCGGAACCCCAAACGCAAGTGTGAAAGTAGCCTAAGGCCCTGCAAGTGCATAGTGTCACCAGCGCAACTTATATCTGGTGTCACAGTAGCTTGCACGCATAGTACAACTAAACTAATCAAAAAAAAATGACAGGCAGAGGCAGGCCACCCTGCAGGGGCCGTCGTGGTGCTGTGATTCCCTTTGGCCCTAGAATAATGCCCAGTGTTCAGAGGCCACGTACCCTGAACTCGAAATGTTCTGAGGACATAGTTGACTGGCTAACACAGGACACCCAATCTTCTACAGCTTCCGCTCGGAACCTTGACGCACCATCCTCCTCCAGCTTAGCTTCGGGCACCTCTCAAGTTACCACTAGCCCGCCTGCCGCCACCACAAACACTAGCACCACAGCTGCTTCACTTGATCTGTCAGAGGAGTTATTTACACATCAGTTGGAAGAAATGAGTGATGCGCAACCATTATTGCCAGAGGATGTAGATAACAGGGATATGTCTCAGTCAGGCAGCATTACACACATGGACGTACGGTGTGATGATGATGATGTTGTACCCGCTGCTGCTTCCTTTGCTGAGTTGTCAGATACAAGTGAAGCGGTTGATGATGACGATGTGTCCGTGGATGTCACGTGGGTGCCCGCTCGAAGACACCAGCGATGCCATTTGCAACCTGTGCCAAAAGAAACGGAGATCGTGGGAAGTCCAACACCCACCTAGGTACAACTGCTTTGCGAAGGCACAGACGCGTAGAGGAATAAAATTTATGTCATGAGTGTGTCAACTATTGACAACTCTTTGCGGTTGTCTAAAATCTATTCCATACACGTCCCCTGATAGGGGACGTAACAGATTAAACTGATAGGAATAGTACTACTTAACACACTATTCCTATCTGGTGGCACATTAGATTGCACGCGCCGTGCCCCAAATTGGAAGAGGGAGAAGACCAACCAAGCATCTTTTTCCATCTCCCGATTCCTAAAATCTATTCCATACACGTACCCTGATAGGGGACGTAACAGGTATTAAACTGATAGGAATAGTACTACTTAACACACCTAATAATAATAATAATAATAATAATAATAATAATATTAACCACTTAAGGAACACAGGTTTATACCCCCCTAAAGACCAGGCCCTTTTTTACAAATCAGCACTGCACAACTTTAGCGGTTTATTGCTCGGTCATGCAACTTACCACCCAAATGAATTTTACCTCCTTTTCTTCTCACTAATAGAGCTTTCATTTGGTGGTATTTCATTGCTGCTGACATTTTTACTTTTTTTGTTATTAATCGAAATTGAACGATTTTTTTTGCAAAAAAATGACATTTTTCACTTTCAGTTGTAAAATTTTGCAAAAAAAACGACATCCATATATAAATTTTTCTTTAAATTTATTGTTCTACATGTCTTTGATAAAAAAAAAATGTTTGGGTAAAAAAAAAATGGTTTGGGTAAAAGTTATAGCGTTTACAAACTATGGTACAAAAATGTGAATTTCCGCTTTTTGAAGCAGCTCTGACTTTCTGAGCACCTGTCATGATTCCTGAGGTTCTACAATGCCCAGACAGTACAAACACCCCACAAATGACCCCATTTCGGAAAGTAGACACCCTAAGGTATTCGCTGATGGGCATAGTGAGTTCATAGAACTTTTTATTTTTTGTCACAAGTTAGCGGAAAATGATTTTTATTTTTTTTTTATTTTTTTTTCTTACAAAGTCTCATATTCCACTAACTTGTGACAAAAAATAAAAACTTCCATGAACTCACTATGCCCATCAGCGAATACCTTGGGGTGTCTTCTTTCCAAAATGGGGTCACTTGTGGGGTAGTTATACTGCCCTGGCATTCTAGGGGCCCAAATGTGTGGTAAGGAGTTTGAAATCAAATTCTGTAAAAAATGACCAGTGAAATCCGAAAGGTGCTCTTTGGAATATGGGCCCCTTTGCCCACCTAGGCTGCAAAAAAGTGTCACACATCTGGTATCGCCGTATTCAGGAGAAGTTGGGGAATGTGTTTTGGGGTGTCATTTTACATATACCCATGCTGGGTGAGATAAATATCTTGGTCAAATGCCAACTTTGTATAAAAAAATGGGAAAAGTTGTCTTTTGCCAAGATATTTCTCTCACCCAGCATGGGTATATGTAAAATGACACCCCAAAACACATTCCCCAACTTTTCCTGAATACGGAGATACCAGATGTGTGACACTTTTTTGCAGCCTAGGTGGGCAAAGGGGCCCATATTCCAAAGAGCACCTTTCGGATTTCACTGGTCATTTTTTACAGAATTTGATTTCAAACTCCTTACCACACATTTGGGCCCCTAGAATGCCAGGGCAGTATAACTACCCCACAAGTGACCCCATTTTGGAAAGAAGACACTCCAAGGTATTCCGTGAGGGGCATGGCGAGTTCCTAGATTTTTTTATTTTTTGTCACAAGTTAGTGGAAAATGATGATTTTTATTATTTTTTTTTTCTTACAAAGTCTCATATTCCACTAACTTGTGACAAAAAATAAAAACTTCCATGAACTCACTATGCCCATCAGCGAATACCTTGGGGTGTCTTCTTTCCAAAATGGGGTCAATTGTGGGGTAGTTATACTCCCCTGGCATTCTAGGGGCCCTAATGTGTGGTAAGGAGTTTGAAAATCAAATTCTGTAAAAAATGACCAGTGAAATCCGAAAGGTGCTCTTTGGAATATGGGCCCCTTTGCCCACCTAGGCTGCAAAAAAGTGTCACACATGTGGTATCGCCGTACTCAGGAGAAGTTGGGGAATGTGTTTTGGGGTGTCATTTTACATATACCCATGCTGGGTGAGAGAAATATCTTGGTCAAATGCCAACTTTGTATAAAAAAATGTGAAAAGTTGTCTTTTGCCAAGATATTTCTCTCACCCAGCATGGGTATATGTAAAATGACACCCCAATACACATTCCCCAACTTCTCCTGAGTACGGAGATACCACATGTGTGACACTTTTTTGCAGCCTAGGTGGGCAAAGGGGCCCATATTCCAAAGAGCACCTTTCGGATTTCACTGGTCATTTTTTACACATTTTGATTTCAAACTTCTTACCACACATTTGGACCCCTAGAATGCCAGGGCACTATAACTACCCCACAAGTGACCTCATTTTGGAAAGAAGACACCCCAAGGTATTCGCTGAAGGGCATAGTGAGTTCATGGAAGTTTTTATTTTTTGTCACAAGTTAGTGGAATATGAGACTTTGTAAGAAAAAAAAAAAAAAAAAAAAAAATCATCGTTTTCCACTAACTTGTGACAAAAAATATAAAATTCTAGGAACTCGCCATGCCCCTCACGGAAAACCTTGGGGTGTCTTCTTTCCAAAATGGGGTCACTTGTGGGGTAGTTATACTGCCCTGGCATTTTCCAGTGGCCCTAATGTGTGGTAAGTAGGTAAATGACCTGTGAAATCCTAAAGGTGCTCTTTGGAATGTGGGCCCCTTTTCCCACCTAGGCTGCAAAAAAGTGTCACACATGTGGTATCGCCGTATTCAGGAGAAGTTGGGCAATGTGTTTTGGGGTGTCTTTTTACATATACTCATGCTGGGTGAGAGAAATATCTCAGCAAAAGACAACTTTTCCCATTTTTTTATACAAAGTTGGCATTTGACCAAGATATTTATCTCACCCAGCATGGGTATATGTAAAATGACACCCCAAAACAGATTGCCCAACTTCTCCTGAGTACGGCGATACCAGATGTGTGACACTTTTTTGCAGCCTAGATGCGCAAAGGGGCCCACATTCCTTTTATGAGGGCATTTTTAGACATTTGGATCCCAGACTTCTTCTCACGCTTTAGGGCCCCTAGAATGCCAGGGCAGTATAAATACCCCACATGTGACCCCATTTTGGAAAGAAGACACCCCAAGGTATTCAATGAGGGGCATGGCGAGTTCATAGAAATTTTTTTTTTTTGGCACAAGTTAGCGGTCCATGTATCAGTAGATCCGTAAAAATCATGCGGACATCTGAATGGAGCTTTACAGGGGGGTGATCAATGACAGGGGGGTAATCAATGACAGGGGGGTGATCAGGGAGTCTATATGGGGTGATCACCCTCCCTGGAAGGCTCCAGGGAGACGCCTGTATGTGTTTTGCGGATCCGATCCATCTATCAGTGGATCCGTAAAAATCATGCGGACGTCTGAATGGAGCTTTACAGGGGGGTGATCAATGACAGGCGGGTAATCAATGACAGGGGGGGTGATCAGGGAGTCTATATGGGGTGATCACCACAGTCATTGATCACGCCCCTGTAAGGCTCCATTCAGACGTCCGTATGCGTTTTGCGGATCCGATCCATCTATCAGTAGATCCGTAAAAATCATGCAGACATCTGAATGGAGCTTTACAGGGGGGTGATCAATGACAGGGGGGTAATCAATGACAGGGGGGTGATCAGGTAGTCTATATGGGGTGATCACCACAGTCATTGATCACGCCCCTGTAAGGCTCCATTCAGACGTCCGTATGCGTTTTGCGGATCCGATCCATCTATCAGTGGATCCGTAAAAATCATGCGGACGTCTGAATGGAGCTTTACAGGGGATTAATCAATGACAGGGGGGTGATCAGGGAGTCTATATGGGGTGATCACCACAGTCATTGATCACGCTCCTGTAAGGCTCCATTCAGACGTCCGTATGCGTTTTGCGGATCCGATCCATCTATCAGTGGATCCGTAAAAATCATGCAGACATCTGAATGGAGCTTTACAGGGGGGTAATCAATGACAGGGGGGTGATCAGGGAGTCTATATGGGGTGATCACCACAGTCATTGATCACGCCCCTGTAAGGCTCCATTCAGACGTCCGTATGCGTTTTGCGGATCCGATCCATCTATCAGTGGATCCGTAAAAATCATGCGGACGTCTGAATAGAGCTTTACAGGGGGGTAATCAATGACAGGGGGGTAATCAATGACAGGGGGGTGATCAGGGAGTCTATATGGGGTGATCGGGGGTGATCAAGGGTAAATAAGGGGTTAATAAGTGACAGGGGGAGGGGGGTGTAGTGTAGTGGTGCTTGGTGCAACATATTACCGAGCTACCTGTGTCCTCTGGTGGTCGATCCAAACAAAGGGGACCACCAGAGGACCAGGTAGCAGGTATATTAGACGCTGTTATCAAAACAGCGTCTGATATACCTTTCAGGGGTTTAAAAAAAAACACATCTCCAGCCTGCCAGCGAACGATCGCCGCTGGCAGGCTGGAGATCCACTCATGGTTATAAGGGAAAATAATAGCATTCTGAATACAGAATGCTTAGTAAAATAGCGCTGGAGGGGTTATAAAAAAATAAACAAATGAACTCACCTTCTCCTCTTGATCGCGTAGTTCCCAGTCTCTTCTGATGAGCTGTCGGCTAAAGGACCTTTGGTGACGTCATTGGAGCATGTGATCTGACGTCACCACAGGTCCTAGCCTGTAGTTCATCATTAAAGAAGTAAAGAAGAGACCGGAAACTACGCGGAGGAGGTGAGTTAATTTTTTTAATTTTTTTTTAACCCTCAATTGATCACCTACTATGCATTCTGTATTCAGAATGCTATTATTTTCCCTTATAACCATGTTATAAGGGAAAATAATACAATCTACAGAACACCGATCCCAAACCTGTCGGTTTTTTATCACGCACGTGCAAAAAACATTGCACCCGCGCGTTAAAAACTGAACATCGGAACGCAATCGCAGTCAAAACTGACTGCAATTGCATTCCTACTCTCGCGGGTTTGCCGCAATACACCGGGACGCATCCGGACCTAATCCGGACACGCCCGTGTGAACCCAGCCCTAGTCCCCTTGAAACAACCTTTCCATCACTATTGTGGCCAGAAAGAGTCCCTGTGGGTATTAAAATTCGCCTGCCTATTGAAGTCTATGGTGGTTCGCCCGGTTCGCGAACATTTGCGAAAATTCGCGTTCGCCAACGGAAAATTTTATGTTCGCGACATCTCTATACTTAACATGGTTGCAAAAAGACACAAGTCCATCAAGTTCAACCAAGGGATAAGTCGGGAAGCAAATTTTAGAAAAAGGCGAGTGAGACCCAGATTTCTGCATATTTTTATAAGAATTAATGTTATTTACTTTTAAGAATTTATCTAAGTCCTTCATAAAGCTGCCCACTGTTATGTTGTGACCACGTCTTGAGGTAGACTATTCCATAGATTCTCAGTTCTTACAGTAAAGAAGCCTTGACCTCTCTGGAGACTGAACTTTTTCTTCTCCAGTCGCAGGCAGTGCTCCCTTGTCTTTTTAGGGCATTTTCCATGGAACAGCTTTTCACCATATTTTTTGTATGGCCCATTTATATATTTGAATAGGTTAACAATGTTACCCCTTTAGACGTCTCTTCTCAAGACTAAATACAATTAATTATTTTAATCTTTCCTAAGACCCTCCAGGCCCCTCAACAATTTAGTCGCTCTCCTCTGTACTTTTTGCAGCTCCAGGGCATCTTTTCTATGGACTGGTGCCCAGAACTGAACTGCATATTCCAGGTGAGGCCGCACCAACGCTTTGTAAAGTGGTAAAAGTGGTAATATTACATCCCTGTCCCGCGAGTCCATGCCTCACTTAATACATGACAATATCCTGCTAGCCTTACAAGCAGCTGATTGACTTTGTATGCTGTTATTTAATCTACGATCTACAAGTACACCCAAATCCTTTTCAAAAAGTGATTCTCACAGAGTTACTACCCCTAGGACATATGCACGTAGATTATTACTATCCAGATGCAGAACTTTACATTTATCCACATTGAACCAGCTTGTGGTTTTTGTACATCTTCCTTAGACTGCACAGTACTACATAGCTTGGTGTCATCTGCTAAAATAGAAATTGTGCTCATAATCCCATCCTTGATATCAATAATAAATAAATTAAATAATAGCGGACCCAGCACTGAACCTTGGGATACACCACTTATAACCCGGGACTTATAACTCTCTGGACACAAACTATACTTTCTAAGCTTATAGACCTTATTGTACCTATTAAACATCTACGAGGGACAGTATCAAATGTCTTTGCAAAAAGCAGAAACACTACCTCCACAGCCGCCCTTCTGTCAAGGCTTCTAATCACCTCCTCATAATCACAATACCAGGTTAGTGTGACAACTTCTGTCCTTTATAAACCCATGCTGGTTATTAGGGATGAGCGAACCCGAACTGTATAGTTCGGGTTCGTACCGAATTTTGGGGTGTCCGTGACACGGACCCGAACCCGAACATTTTCATAAAAGTCCGGGTTCGAGTTCGGTGTTCGGCGCTTTCTTGGCGCTTTTTGAAAGGCTGCAAAGCAGTCAATCAACAAGCATCATACTACTTGCCCCAAGAGGCCATCACAGCCTTGCCTACTATTGGCATGGCTGTGATTGGCCAGTGCAGCATGTGACCCAGCCTCTATATAAGCTTGGGTCACGTAGCGCTGCACGTCACTCTGCTGATACAAGCGTAGGGAGAGGTTGCTGCTGCGACGTTAGGGCGAGATTAGGCAGTGATTAACTCCTCCAAAAGACTTCATTCAGTGATCGATCTACAGCTGTGGATCATTGAACTGCTGCTATTCAATTGCTCAGTGTTTTTAGGCTGCCCAGAGCGTTTTTCAGTCACTTTTTTCTGGGGTGATCCGCGGCCATTTTGTGGCTTGTGGTGCGCCAGCACAAGCTGCCACCAAGTCCATTTAACCATCAATAGTGTGGTTATTTTTTGCTATATCCTACATCAGGGGCAAGTTGAGCTTGTCACCCAGCGCCTAAAAAATAGGCCTGACATTTATATTCATCCAAATCAGTACTGTTTTAGCTGGTCCAGTTATTTTTAGTGACCATCAAAGCACAGTTTTTGTTCTGGGTTGAAAAACAATTCCCAAATTTGCAATTCTCAAAATTAGTCGTTTCTGCTATATCAGGCCTACTTTAAATCTATCCCTAAAAGGGTATATTAGATTCAAGGTGCTGATAGGGTCATTCTGAAAAACTTAACACACACGCTACAGTGCAGATCCAAGTCTAATTCTGTGATTAAAGGTATATCTGTCACACAGCGCCTAAAAAATAGGCCTCACATTTATATTCAGCTAAATCTATCATTACTGGTGTGCCTGTATTAGTGTAATACGGTACCTAAATAGATAGCCAGACAGTGTTAGGTGTCTGTAAAAAAAGGCCTGAATTTTAATTCAATACATTGGCCCGAATAATATTTTTCTTATTGTGGTGAACGGTAACAATGAGGAAAACATCTAGTAAGGGACGCGGACGCGGACGTGGACATGGTCGTGGTGGTGTTAGTGGACCCTCTGGTGCTGGGAGAGGACGTGGCCGTTCTGCCACAGCCACACGTCCTAGTGTACCAACTACCTCAGGTCCCAGTAGCCGCCAGAATTTACAGGGATATTTGGTGGGGCCCAATGCCGTTCTAAGTATGGTAAGGCCTGAGCAGGTACAGGCATTAGTCAATTGGGTGGCCGACAGTCCCTCCAGCACGTTCACATTATCACCCACCCAGTCTTCTGCAGAAAGCGCACAGATGGCGCATGAAAACCAAGCCCATCAGTCTGTCACATCACCCCCATGCATATCAGGGAAACTGTCTGAGCCTCAAGTTATGCAGCAGTCTCTTATGCTGTTTGAAGACTCTGCTGCCAGGGTTTCCCAAGGGCATCCACCTAGCCCTTCCCCAGGGGTGGAAGAGAAAGAATTCACTAACGCACAACCACTTATGTTTCCTGATGATGAGGACATGGGAATACCACCTCAGCACGTCTCTGATGATGACGAAACACAGGTGCCAACTGCTGCGTCTTTCTGCAGTGTGCAGACTGAACAGGAGGTCAGGGATCAAGACTGGGTGGAAGACGATGCAGGGGACGATGAGGTCCTAGACCCCACATGGAATGAAGGTCGTGCCACTGACTTTCACAGTTCAGAGGAAGAGGCAGTGGTGAGACCGAGCCAACAGCGTAGCAAAAGAGGGAGCAGTGGGCAAAAGCAGAACATCCGCCGCCAAGAGACTCCGCCTGCTACTGACCGCCGCCATCTGGGACCAAGCACCCCGAAGGCAGCTTCAAGGAGTTCCCTGGCATGGCACTTCTTCAAACAATGTGCTGACGACAAGACCCGAGTGGTTTGCACGCTGTGCCATCAGAGCCTGAAGCGAGGCATTAACGTTCTGAACCTTAGCACAACCTGCATGACCAGGCACCTGCATGCAAAGAATGAACTGCAGTGGAGTAAACACCTTAAAAACAAGGAAGTCACTCAGGCTCCCCCTGCTACCTCTTCTGCTGCTGCCGCCTCGGCCTCTTCTGCTGCTGCCGCCGACTCGGCCTCTTCCTCCGCCTCTGGAGGAACGTTGGCACCTTCCGCCCAGCAAACATGGGATGTACCACCAACACCACCACCTGCGTCACCAAGCATCTCAACCATGTCACAAGGCAGCGTTTCAGCTCTCCATCTCACAAACATTTGAGAGAAAGCGTAAATTCCCACCTAGCCACCCTCGATCCCTGGCCCTGAATGCCAGCATTTCTAAACTACTGGGCTATGAAATGCTGTCATTTAGGCTGGTGGACACACACAGCTTCAAACAGCTCATGTCACTTGCTGTCCCACAGTATGTTGTTCCCAGCCGGCACTACTTCTCCAAGAGATCCGTGCCTTCCCTGCACAACAAAGTATCCGATAAAATCAAGTGTGCACTGCGCAACGCCATCTGTGGCAAGGTCCACCTAACCACAGATACGTGGACCAGTAAGCACGGCCAGGGACGCTATATCTCCCTAACTGCACACTGGGTAAATGTAGTGGCGGCTGGGCCCCAGGCGGAGAGCTGTTTGGCGCACGTCCTTCCGCCGCCAAGGATCGCAGGGCAACATTCTTTGCCTCCTGTCTCCTCCTCCTCCTACTCAGCTTCCTCCTCCTCTTCTTCCACCTGCTCATCCAGTCAGCCACACACCTTCACCACCAACTTCAGCACAGCACGGGGTAAACGTCAGCAGGCCATTCTGAAACTCATATGTTTGGGAGACAGGCCCCACATCGCACAGGAGTTGTGGGGGGGTATAGAACAACAGACCGACGAGTGGTTGCTGCCGGTGAGCCTCAAGCCCGGCCTGGTGGTGTGCGATAATGGGCGAAATCTCGTTGCAGCTCTGGGACTAGCCGGTTTGACGCACATCCCTTGCCTGGCGCATGTGCTGAATTTGGTGGTGCAGAAGTTCATTCACAACTACCCCGACATGTCAGAGCTGCTGCATAAATTGCGGGCCGTCTGTTCGCGCTTCCGGCGTTCACACCCTGCCGCTGCTCGCCTGTCTGCGCTACAGCGTAACTTCGGCCTTCCCGCTCACCGCCTCATATGCGACGTGCCCACCTTGCACATGCTGGATAGACTGTGCGAGCAGCAGGAGGCCATAGTGGAGTTTCAGCTGCAGCACGCACGGGTCAGTCGCACTGCGGAATAGCACCACTTCACCACCAATGACTGGGCCTCCATGCGAGACCTGTGTGCCCTGTTGCGCTGTTTCGAGTACTCCACCAACATGGCCAGTGGCGATGACGCCGTTATCAGCGTTACAATACCACTTCTATATCACCTTGAGAAAACACTTAGGGCGATGATGGAAGAGGAGGTGGCCCAGGAGGAGGAGGAGTAAGAGGGGTCATTTTTAGCACTTTCAGGCCAGTCTCTTCGAAGTGACTCAGAGGGAGGTTTTTTGCAACAGCAGAGGCCAGGTACAAATGTGGCCAGACAGGGCCCACTACTGGAGGACGAGGATGAGGAGGAGGTGGAGGAGGATGAGGATGAAGCAGGTTCACAGCGGGCTGGCACCCAACGCAGCTCGGGCCCATCACTGGTGCGTGGCTGGGGGGAAACACAGGACGATGACGATACGCCTCCCACAGAGGACAGCTTGTCCTTACCTCTGGGCAGCCTGGCACACATGAGCGACTACATGCTGCAGTGCCTGCGCAACGAGAGCAGAGTTGCCCACATTTTAACGTGTGCGGACTACTGGGTTGTCACCCTGCTGGATCCACGGTACAAAGACAATGTGCCCACCTTACTTCATGCACTGGAGCGTGATAGGAAGATGCGCGAGTACAAGCGCACGTTGGTAGACGCGCTACTGAGAGCATTCCCAAATGTCACAGGGGAACAAGTGGAAGCCCAAGGCGAAGGCAGAGGAGGAGCAAGAGGTCGCCAACGGCCAGCTCCTCTGAGGGCAGGGTTAGCATGGCAGAGATGTGGAAAAGTTTTGTCACCACGCCACAGCTAACTGCACCACCACCTGATACGGAACGTGTTAGCAGGAAGTAACATTTCAATAAGATGGTGGAACAGTATCTGTGCACACCCCTCCACGTACTGACTGATGGTTCGGCCCCATTCAACTTCTGGGTCTCCAAATTGTCCACGTGGCCAGAGCTAGCCTTTTATGCCTTGGAGGTGCTGGCCTGCCCGGCGGCCAGCGTTTTCTCTGAACGTGTATTCAGCACGGCATGGGGCGTCATTACAGACAAACGCAGCCGCCTGTCTACAGCCAATGTGGACAAGCTGACGTTCATAAAAATGAACCAGGCATGGATCCCACAGGACCTGTCCATCCCTTGTGCAGATTAGACATTAACTACCTCCCCTTAACAATATATTACTGTACTCCAGGGCACTTCCTCATTCAATCCTATTTTTATTTTACCATTATATTGCGGGGCAACCCAAAGTTGAATGAGCCTCTCCTCTGTCTGGGTGCCGGGGCCTAAATATGTGACAGTGGCCTGTTCCAGTGGTGGGTGACGTGAAGCCTTATTCTCTGCTAAGACATGAAGCCTGATTCTGTGCTGACATGAAGCCAGATTCTCTGTTACAGGACCTCTCTCCTCTGCCTGGGTGCCTGGGCCTAAATATGTGACAGTGGCCTGTTCCAGTGGTGGGTGATGTGAAGCCTTATTCTCTGCTATGAAATGAAGACTGATTCTGTGCTGAAATGAAGCCAGATTCTCTGTTACGGGACCTCTCTCCTCTGCCTTGGTGCCTGGGTCTAAATATGTGACAGTGGCCTGTTCCAGTGGTGGGTGACGTGAAGCCTGATTCTCTGCTATGACATGAAGACTGATTCTGTGCTGACATGAAGCCAGATTCTCTGTTACGGGACCTCTCTCCTCTGCCTGGGTGCCTGGGCCTAAATATGTGACAGTGGCCTGTTCCAGTGGTGGGTGACGTGAAGCCTGATTCTCTGCTATAACATGAAGACTGATTCTCTGCTGACATGAAGCCAGATTCTCGGTTACGGGACCTCTCTCCTCTGCCTGGGTGCCTGGGCCTAAATATGTGACAGTGGCCTGTTCCAGTGGTGGGTGACGTGAAGCCTGATTCTCTGCTATGACATGAAGACTGATTCTGTGCTGACATGAAGCCAGATTCTCTGTTACGGGACCTCTCTCCTCTGCCTGGGCCTAAATATGTGACAGTGGCCTGTTCCAGTGGTGGGTGACGTGAAGACTGATTCTCTGCTATGACATGAAGACTGATTCTCTGCTGACATGAAGCCAGATTCTCTGTTACGGGACCTCTCTCCTCTGCCTGGGTGCCTGGGCCTAAATATGTGACAGTGGCCTGTTCCAGTGGTGGGTGACGTGAAGCCTGATTCTCTGCTATATAGAGATAATCCACGGCACACCAATATCTTTTTACTTTGCAAATTTATTGTAGGTACATATTGGTATTTCACAAGATTTTGTCAATATTTGACTAGTCGCGCCATAACTGTGATATAAGCAAAAATCACATATATATATATTTTTGTAGGCCTTGCTATGTCCCAACGTTTCGGTCCTGTCAAAGACTTTTCTCAAGGGATCGTGGCCGGTTGGTAAAACTGCATGGTGTAGGCGCTGGCATGAAGCCAGATTCTCTGCTATGGCATGAAGAGACTGATTCTCTGCTGACGTGAAGCCAGATTCTCTGCTATGGGACCTCTGTCCAATTGATATTGGTTAATTTTTATTTTTTTTATTTTTATTTTAATTCATTTCCCTATCCACATTTGTTTGCAGGGGATTTACCTACATGTTGCTGCCTTTTGCAGCCCTCTAGCTCTTTCCTGGGCTGTTTTACAGCCTTTTTAGTGCCGAAAAGTTCAGGTCCCCATTGACTTCAATGGGGTTCGGGACGAAGTTCGGGTCGGGTTCGGATCCCGAACCCGAACATTTCCGGGAAGTTCGGCCGAACTTCTCGAACCCGAACATCCAGGTGTTCGCTCAACTCTACTGGTTATCACTAACGATATTATTTACAGTCACATACTCCTGGATATAGTCCCTTAAGAATACCCACAATAGAAGTTTAACTGGTCTATAATCACCTGTGGAGGGCCTAGAGCCGTTTGGCAACACATCTGCCTTGTACCAGTCATATGGCACTATACCAGTCCCTAGAGAATTTCTAAAAAATATGACAGCGACACAGCAGTAACTGAACTGAGTTCTGTAAGAACTATTGGGTGTAATCCATTTGGACCTGGAGCCGAGCTAATAGTAATGTTAGTAACTTAGCTTAGAAACATAGAAACATAGAATGTGTCGGCAGATAAGAACCATTTGGCCCATCTAGTCTGCCCAATATACTGAATACTATGAATAGCCCCTGGCCCTATCTTATATGAAGGATGGCCTTATGCCTATCCCATGCATGTTTAAACTCCTTCACTGTATTTGCAGCTACCACTTCTGCAGGAAGGCTATTCCATGCATCCACTACTCTCTCAGTAAAGTAATACTTCCTGATATTACTTTTAAATAGGGTTGAGCGAACCCCAACTGTAAAGTTCGGGTTCGTACTGAACTTTTGGATTTTTGGACCCCGGACCTGAACCCCGAACATTTCAGTCAAAGTTCGGGTTTGGGTTTGGTGTTCGGCGATTTCTTCGCGCTTTTTGAAAGGTTGCAGAGCAGCCAATCAACAAGCGTTTAACTCGTGTGCCCTTAAAAGCCATCACAGCCATGCCTACTAATGGCATAGCTGTGATTGGCCAGTGCAGCATGTGACCCAGCCTCTATATAAGCTGCAGTCACGTAGCGCTGCACGTCACTCTGCTGTGCTTAGTGTAGGGAGAGGATGCTGCTGCTGTGAGGGAGAGAATAGGAGAGAATCTGTTATCAGAACTTCAATTGAACTCAGCGATCTACATACAATTAGTTGTGTGGGTGCAGTGCACAATTTTTTTACCCTGCCCTGAGGCCAGTGACACAGAAAAATAACTTTTATCCGTCTGTTAGTTAGGTGGGCGGCGGCAGCCATTTTATGCAAGCTCAGTGCAGCAGCACAGCATATGTGCTTTTGTGACATTCAAATCCAAGCTTGAAATACTGCAATAATAATCTGGTTCTAAAAAACTAAATTTTTGGGCAATATCCTACATCTGGTGCCTTTGCAGCATTAGTCAGTGTGCAATTTAAGCTAGCTATAGCTATACTTTTCATGGTTTTAAAAAACACCCTTTTTGGGCAAAATACACAATTTTACAGCCCTTGCTGCATCTGCACGTGTGAAAATCAAGCGTTATAAATGGTGGGCCATTTATATGGATACACCTTAATAAAATGGGAATGGTTTGTGATAGTGGCTTCCTGTTTGTGGCTCATTAGTATATGTGAGGGGGGAAACTTTTCAAGATGCGTGGTGACCATGGCGGCCATTTTGAAGTCGGCCATTTTGAATCCAACTTTTGTTTTTTCAATAGGAAGAGGGTCATGTGACACATCAAACTTATTGGGAATTTCACAAGAAAAACAATGGTGTGCTTGTTTTTAACGTAACTTTATTCTTTCATGAGTTATTTACAAGTTTCTGACCACTTATAAAATGTGTTCAATGTGCTGCCCAGTGTGTTGGATTGTCAATGCAACCCTCTTCTCCCACTCTTCACACACTGATAGCAACACTGCAGGAGAAATGCTAGCACAGGCTTCCAGTATCCGTAGTTTCAGGTACTGCACATCTCGTATCTTCACAGCATAGACAATTGCCTTCAGATGACCCCAAAGATAAAAGTCTAAGGGGGTCAGATCGAGAGACCTTGGGGGCCATTCAACTGGCCCACGACGACCAAACCACTTTCCAGGAAACTGTTCATCTAGGAATGTTCGGACCTGACACCCATAATGTGGTGGTGGACCGTCTTGCTGGAAAAACTCAGGGAACGTGCCAGCTTCAGTGCATAAAGAGGGAAACACATCATCATGTAGCAATTTCGCATATCCAGTGGCCTTGAGGTTTCCATTGATGAAGAATGGCCCCACTATCTTTGTACCCCATATACCACATCATACCATCAATTTTTTTGTTCCAACAGTCTTGGAGGGATCTATCCAATGTGGGTTAGTGTCAGACCAATAGCGGTGGTTTTGTTTGTTAACTTCACCATTCACATAAAAGTTTGCCTCATCACTGAACACAATCTTCGGCGTAAACTGAGGGTCCTGTTCCAATTTTTGTTTTGCCCATTCTGCTAATTCAGTGCGCCGATCTGGGTCATCCTCGTTGAGATGCTGCAGTAGCTGGAGTTTGTAAGGGTGCCATTTGTGAGTAGCTAATATCCGCCGAAGGGATGTTCGACTAATGCCACTCTCCAGTGACATGCGGCGAGTGCTACGCTGTGGGCTCTTGCTGAATGAAGCTAGGACAGCCAATGATGTTTCTTCATTAAAGACAGATTTCATGCGTCCACATTTTGGCAAATCCAACACTGAACCAGTTTCACGAAACTTAGCAAGCAGTTTGCTAACTGTAGCATGGGAGATGGGTGATCTCGTAGGGTGTCTTGCATTGAAATCTGCTGCAATGACCCGATTACTGCGTTCACCAGACATCAACACAATTTCTATCCGCTCCTCACGTGTTAACCTCGGCGACATGTCAATGGCTGTAAACAAAGAGAAACTTGTAAATAACTCATGAAAGAATCACACCAAGCACACCATTGTTTTTGTGTGAAATTCCCAATAAATTTGATGTGTCACATGACCCTCTTCCTATGGAAAAAACAAAAGTTGGATTCGAAATGGCCGACTTCAAAATGGCCGCCATGGTCACCACCTATCTTGAAAAGTTTCCCCCCTCACATATACTAATGTGCCACAAACAGGAAGTTAATATCACCAACCATTCCCATTTTTTAAGGTGTATCCATATAAATGGCCCACCCTGTATACTGCTGTCATATTCTGCTACAAAAAAAACACAAATTTTGGGCAAAAATCTTTAATTGCGGGATAGTCTGGATCTGTACGTGTGAGATACACCGTTTACCTACTGTGGTTCTATTCTGCTATTAATAAAACACCCATTTTGGGCTAAAATCTTTAAAGAGGACCTTTCACCAGAATAAAACATCTAAACTAACTATACAGACATGGAGAGCGGCGCCCAGGGATCCCCCTGCACTTACTATTATCCCTGGGCACCGCTCCGTTCGCCCGGTATAGCCTCCGGTATCTTCATAGTTTGGCTCCACCCAGGGGAACCTGACGGCATCTCTTTCTCCTATGCTGTAGCGCTGGCCAATCGCAGCGCTCAGCTCATAGCCTGAGAGGTTTTTTTTTTCTCTCAGGCTATGAGCTGAGTGCTGTGATTGGCCAACGCTACAGCATAGGAGAAAGAGATGCCGTCAGGTTCCCCTGGGTGGAGCCTAACTATGAAGATACCGGAGGCTATACCGGGCGAACGGAGCGGCGCCCGGGGATAACAGTAAGTGCAGGGGGATCCCTGGGCGCCGCTCTACATGGCTGTATAGTTAGTTTACATGTTTTATTCTGGTGAAAGGTCCTCTTTAATTGCGGCCTAGACTGCATCTGTACGTGTAAGATACACCCTTTACATACCGTGGTTGTATTCTGTTATTAATAAAACACACCTTTTGGGCAAAAATCTTTAATTGCGGCCTAGTCTGCATCTGTACGTGTGAGATACACACTTTAGATACTGTGGTTCTATTCTGCTATTAGAAAAACACCCATTTTAGGCAAAATACTTAATTTTGCAGCCTTTGCTGTATATGTCATTGTGAGATACACCCTTTAGATACTGTGGTTCTATTCTGCCATTAATAAAACACCCATTTTGGGCAAAAATCTATAATTGCGACCTAGTTTGGATCTATTCGTGTGAGATACACCCTTTACATACTGTGGTTCTATTCTGCCATTAATAAAACACCCATTTTGGGCAAAAATCTATAATTGCGACCTAGTTTGGATCTATTCGTGTGAGATACACCCTTTACATACTGTGGTTCTATTCTGCTATTAATAAAACACCCATTTTGGGCAAAAATCTATAATTGCGACCTAGTTTGGATCTATTCGTGTGAGATACACCCTTTACATACAGTGGTTCTATTCTGCTATTAATAAAACACCCATTTTGGGCAAAAATCTTTAATTGCGACCTAGTTTAGATCTATTTGTGTGAGATACACCCTTTACATACTGTGGTTCTATTCTGCTATTAATAAAACACCCATTTTGGGCACAAATCTTTAATTGCAGCCTAGTCTGCATCTGTACGTGTGAGATACACCCTTTACAAACTGTCATTCTATTCTGCTATTAATAAAACACTTATTTAGGGCAAGATCCTAAATTTGAGAAATATGAGGAGAGCGTCAAATAAGGGATGTGGCCCAGGTCGTGGTGCTGCTGGTGGAGCTCCTGTTGCAGGGAGAGGACGTGGTCGATCTGTGCCAGCTACACGCACAAGTGAAAACCCTTCCTTAGGTGCGAGTAGGTAACAGAACCTGCAGCGGTATTTGGTCGGGCCTAATGCGGCTCTACGAATGGTGAGGGCTGAATTAGTACAGGCGATAGTAGATTGGGTTGCTGAAAGTGCCTCCAGTTCCTTCACATTGTCTCCCACCCAGTCTCCTGCTGAAAGATCACAGTTGGCACCTGCAGTCGATGTCTATCAGTATTTCACCTCACCCCCTTGCAAATCAGCTAAGCAGTCTGAGCCCCAATTCATGCAGCAGTCTCTTCTGCTTTTTGATGACTCTGTTAGCAGGGTTTCCCAGGGTCATCCACCTAGCCCTGCCCTAGTAGTGGAAGAGATGGATTGCACCGATGCCCAACCACTTATGTTTTAAGATTAGTACATGGGAGGACCATCGCAGCACGTCTCGAATAATGACGAAACACAGGTGCCAACTGCTGGGGCTTTCGAAAGTGTGCAGACCGACAAGGAGGGCTGGGGTAAGATAAGATAAGATGCCTTTATTGTCACTGTACAATACAATGTAATACAATGTACAATACAATGAAATGTTGTTTGGAGCAATCCTAGATGCCATGGACAGAGGAACAAGAACTGACATTTAAACTAAAGCATTACACTAGAAAAAAACAAAACATTGCACTAGAAAGCATTACTATTCACAGTTCACAGCATATATATAGCAAGAGCAAAGTAGGAAGTGCTGATGAGTATATATACACACTGATCAGACACCACTGCAGACAAGAGGTCATCATGGGGTCATGAATGCAGCAGTCACTTTCAGTCTGTGGTAGTTTCTATCCTAGGAAGGGGCAATAGTCTCTGAGCATTTAGGAGACTGATTGTTTTGGGGTAAAAGCTGTCCTTCAGCCTAGTGGTGCGGGCATGTAGGGCTCTAAGACGCCTACCAGAGGGTAGGGGAATGAAAAGGCTGTGGCCGGGGTGAGTTGGATCCCCGCAGATAATTTTTGCCCTGTTGCTGCAGCGAGCAGTGAGGATGTCATCCAGTGATGGTAACTGAGTACCAGTGATTCTGCCAGCCATTCTGATGATGCGCCCCAGGGTCTTCTTGTCCTCAGAAGAGCAGCCGGAGGACCACACTGTAATGCAGTATGTGATAACAGATTCTATGGTGCACCTGTAAAAATTGACTAGCAGCTGTTTTGGGAGTTGTGCTTTCTTCAGACTCCTCATTAAATAAAGCCTCTGAAGGCCTTTTTTGGTAATTTCTGTTGTGTTTTTTATCCATGACAGGTCCTGACTAATATGAACTCCCAAGAATCTGAAACTTTAAACTATCTCCACGTTTCCACCATTAATGCTAATGGGATGATGTCAATTTAGTTTCTTCTTACTAAAATCCAGAATTAGCTCCTTTGTTTTCTTGGTATTGAGTATGAGGTTGTTGTTCTTACTCCATCTCTCTAGGTTCTCAACCTCTTTCCTATAGGCTGTTTCATCATTGTTGAAGATTAGGCCTATCATGGTCGTGTCATCTGCAAATTTTATAATGGTATTGGTATTGTGAATAGGTTTACAGTCATTTGTGAAGAGGGAGTAAAGGAGAGGGCTCAACACACAGCCTTGCAATACCCCAGTGTTTAGTGTTAAGGATGAAGAAAAGTGCTTGGCCATGTGTTCGACTTGTGGTCTTTTTGTAAGAAAATCCAGTATCCAGTTGCACAGGTGTGAGCTGAGACCCAAGTTGTTCAGTTTCGTTGCCAACTTGTTGGGAGGGATGGTGTTAAAGGCCGAGCTGTAATCAATGAACAGCATCCGCACATAGCTGTCTCTCTGCTCCAGGTGTGACAGCGCAGTGTGAAGGTGTTTCTCATGATAGCTCTACTTGGAATAGAAAGGAACTGTACAAAAAAGATGGTTTGCATCTTTCTCTCAAAGGAACAAATGTACTTAGTGAACAACTCCAAGAATTTGCGAAAGAGTATTTAAACTAGGAAGGGGGGGCAAAAGAGTGAAAATAAAAGAGTCCAATTGCCCCCCGAAACAATGCCAGAACAGGTCAGAAGCACAGAGGTTAAGAAATGATAAGCTCAGAGTCCTGTCTACAAATGCTCGCAGTTTAGGTAAAAAAATCAATGAACTTGGGTCAATAATGGCATCTGAGAATGTAGATTTAGTGGCTGTTACGGAGACATGGTTTAATGAAAGAAATGACTGGGACATAACCATACCAGGGTACTCTTTATACAGAAGAGACAGAGAAGGCAAGAAAGGAGGAGGAGTGGCCCTGTATGTGAAAGATAGCAGTAAATCTAACCTAATACAAGTTGGTGAGGCCAACATAGAGTCAGTTTGGGTTACGTTGCAGTTTGCTAACCATGCAGTAACTCGTGTAGGTGTGATGTATAGACCACCTGGTCAAGTTAAAGAACTAGATGATCTACTAGTTGAAGAAATAGCTAAAATGACAATGAAAGGAGAAGTTATCATTATGGGAGAATTCAATCTTCCAGATATAAACTGGAAAACCAAAATAGCAAGTTCTACCAGGAGTACAGATATTCTAAATTCACTACTGGGGTTATCTCTACAACAAGTGGTTGAAGAGCCAACCCGGAGGGAGGCCATTTTGGATTTGGTATTCACAAATGGGGATTCGGTATATGATGTCATTGTAGGCGAAACCTTGGGATCTAGTGATCACCAGTCAGTGTGGTTTAATATAAGAACTGTGAAAGAGTCCCACCACACAAAAACAAAAGTTTTAGATTTTAGAAAAACAGACTTTTCAAAAATGAAATTAGTCATAAATGAGTCCTTATCAGACTGGAACGGATTACATGGAGTCCAGGAGAAATGGGACTACTTAAAAGGTGCATTATTGAAGGCAACAGAAAATTGCATTAGACTTGTCAGTAAAAGCAAAAAAAGGAAGAGACCACTGTGGTACTCAGCAGAAGTGGCCCAAATCATTAAAAATAAAAAGCTAGCATTTTGTAATTATAAAAAAAAACAGAGCAATGAAGATAAGGAAATCTACAAGATTAGGCAGAAAGAGGCCAAGCAAGTTATAAGAACTTCTAAAGCGCAGGCAGAAGAAAAACTAGCTCAGTCTATGAAAAAAAGGGATAAGACATTCTTCAGATATATAAATGAAAAAAGGAAATTAAAACAAGGAATAACTAAATTAAAAACAAAGGACGGAAGGTATGTAGATGAGAATAAAGGGCTAGCCGACTGCCTTAATGAATACTTCTGTTCAGTTTTTACAAAAGAAAAAGGAGAAGGACCTCCACTAGAAAGGATGACTAATAAATCGTTTGATGCATGTATCTTTACAGAGGAAGATGTTCTAAGTTTGCTGTCTAAGGTGAAGACAAATAAGTCACAGGGGCCTGATGAGATACACCCAAAATTATTAAAAGAGCTTAGCGGTGAACTAGCAAAACCGTTAACAGATTTATTTAACCAATCATTAGTAACAGGAGTCGTCCCGGAAGATTGGAAATTGGCAAATGTCGTGCCCATTCACAAGAAAGGTAGTAGGGAGGAATCGAGCAACTATAGACCAGTGAGTCTGACATCAATAGTAGGCAAATTAATGGAAACCCTATTAAAGGATAGGATTGTGGAACATCTAAAATCCCATGGATTGCAAGATGAAAAACAACATGGGTTTACTTCAGGGAGATCATGTCAAACAAATCTTATAGATTTTTTTGACTGGGTGACTAAAATAATAGACGGTGGAGGTGCAGTAGACATCGCATATCTAGATTTTAGTAAGGCTTTTGACACTGTCCCACATAGAAGACTTATCAATAAACTGCAGTCATTGAGCATGGACTCCCATATTGTTGAGTGGATTAGGCAGTGGCTGAGTGACAGACAAAAGAGGGTTGTAGTCAATGGAGAACATTCAAAACAAGGTCATGTTACCAGTGGGGTTCCACAGGGATCTGTACTGGGACCAATTTTGTTTAATATCTTCATAAGTGATATTGCAAAAGGCCTCGATGGTAAGGTTTGTTTTTTTGCTGATGAATGGTCAGAACTCTGGCAACTGAAATTTAATGTGGATAAGTGCAAGATAATGCACCTGGGGCGTAAAAACCCAAGGGCAGAATATAGAATATTTGACACAGTCCTGACCTCAGTATCTGAGGAAAGGGATTTAGGAGTAATTATTTTAGAAGACTTAAAGGTGGGAAGACAATGTAATAGAGCAGCACGAAATGCCAGCAGAATGCTTGGATGTATAGGGAGAGGTATAAGCAGTAGAAAGAGTGAAGTGCTCATGCCGCTGTACAGAACACTGGTGAGACCTCACTTGGAGTATTGTGCGCAGTACTGGAGGCCATATCTCCAGAAGGATATAGATACTCTAGAGAGAGTTCAGAGAAGAGCTACTAAACTAGTACATGGATTGCAGGATAAAACTTACCAGGAAAGGTTAAAGGACCTTAATATGTATAGCTTGGAAGAAAGAAGAGACAGAGGGGATATGATAGAAACTTTTAAATACATAAAGGGAATCAACTCGGTAAAGGAGGAGAGCATATTTAAAAGAAGAAAAACTACCACAAGAGGACACAGTTTTAAATTAGAGGGGCAAAGGTTTAAAAGTAATATAAGGAAGTATTACTTTACTGAGAGAGTAGTGGATGCATGGAATAGCCTTCCTGCAGAAGTGGTAGCTGCAAATACAGTGAAGGGGTTTAAGCATGCATGGGATAAGCTTAAGGCTATCCTTCATATAAGATAGGGCCAGGGACTATTCATAGGATCCAGATATATTGGGCAGACTAGATGGGCCAAATGGTTCTTATCTGCCGACACATTCTATGTTTCTATGTTTCTATGTTTCTAGTGAGACAGCATCCTCAGTTGACCTATGTGCTCTGTAAGCAAACTGGTATTGGTCCATGGAGGTGCAGATCTTGCTCTTCATGTGCCTGAGGACAAGTTGTTCAAAGCACTTCATAGCAATAGGAGTGAGAGCCACTGGGCGATATTCACTGAGGGTCTTCACCCTGGCCTGTTTTGGAATTGGGACAATTGTGGAGGACTTCAGGCAAGTGGGGACAATGGCCTGCTCTAGTGAGCTGTTAAATATACTGGTAAACACTGTTTTCAGCTGTTTAGCACAGTTTTATAGGACTTTTCCAGGAACTTCATCAGGGCCAGCTGCTTTGTGGGGATTATTGTGGTTTAAGGCCCATTCTACCTCATGTGCTCTCAGCATCAGGGGACATGATGGAGCCTCTTGATGGGCTAATTTGATGATAGGCAGCTCATTGTCTTTGTCAAATCGTGCAAAAAAAAGATTCAGGTTATCAGGAGAGAAAGAATTTCCAGTGTTGATAGAACAGGTGTTGCTCTTATAATTCGTAATGGACTTGATACCCTGCCACATGCGTTAGGAATCAGATCTTGTAAAATGATGTTGTATTTTTGTTTTGTAGCAGTGCTTTGCCTCCTTAATGCCCCTCTTCAGAGGGTAAAGACTGGGTGGAAGATGATGTGGAGGATGATGAGGTCCTCGACCCCACATGGAATCAAGGTCATGCCAGTGACCTGTGTAGTTCGGAGGAAGAGGCGGTGGTCGCACAGAGCCACCAGCAGAGCAGAAGAGGGAGCAGGGTGCAAAAGCGGAGCGGCCGTCCCCTAGACAGTACGCCTGCTACTGCCCACCGCAGCTAGGGGCCGAGCACACCAAAGCCAGCTCCAAGGAGTTCCCTGGCATGGCAGTTCTTTAGACAATGTGCTCAGGGCCGTCTTTAATATTGATTGGACCCTGGGCAAGAATTTACTTGGGCCCCCTGGATCCCGCCTTCACACACCATAGCATGCAATCACACCCTCCACCACAACACACATTGAATGGGTCTGCATCCGAGCCGCCAAAACGGCGGCTCGGATGCGGACCCAAACAACGGCCGTGTGCATGAGACCTAAGCACATGCAGTCTCAGGAGTGGTCCACACCACACCCCTGCCTTGCAGTATCTGCACACGTATGTATGGCATAATTGGGATGCACATTACACATGACATGACACAGGTCTTTACCAGGCTGCAGGCCAGCAGACACATTATTATTGCCACATGTGTCACATGCCACTACTGACTGTCCAGCCGTTCAGAGTTCAGACAGTTCACAGTTCCACTTCCTTCAGAAAAGCGAGCCTGCCGTGCACTCCAGCGACTTACAGATAGAGGCAGTGGCGTTGCTATGGCTGGTGTCACCCTTTGCTCAGGGGGGCCCTCATGGTGTGGTGTGGAGTGGTCATTTTTACTAAGGAATATAGTTTAACCGTTTATGTGCAAAATAGAAAATAAGAAGTCAGCTCCAATCAGATATCTGCACATAGACCAAGAGTCTTGGTCTATGTGCAGATATCCAATTGGAGCTGACTTCTGATTTTCTCTTTTGCACATAAATGGTTAAACTATATTCCTTAGTAAAAATGAGCAGACCACACCATGTCACATGGTATGGTCTGGTCATTTTTACTAAGGAATATAGTTTAACCATTTATGAGCAAAAGAGAAAAATAGAAGTCACTAAGTCAGCTCCAATCAGATATCTGCACATAGACCAAGACTCTTGGTCTATGTGCAGATATCTGATTGGAGCTGACTTCTTATTTTCTCTTTTGCACATAAATGGTCAGACAGAGAGAACGCAACCACTTATGTCTCCCGTCTCTATAATAATCCCCCACTAATGGGGTTATTTAAATTACTGGTGGATTATTAGAGAGACGAGAGACATAAGGGCTTCTCTCTGTCTGTCTGCTGAACTGTGGCCTGGGGGCTGGGGCCACCACCGGCCACATTTACTAATCTTTGCTCAGGGGGGCCCTCATGGTGTGGACTGGTCATTTTTACTAAGGAATATAGTTTAACCATTTATGTGCAAAAGAGAAAAAAAGAGGTCACTAAGTCAGCTCCAATCAGATATCTGCACATAGACCAAGAGTCTTGGTCTATGTGCAGATATCTGATTGGAGCTGACTTCTTATTTTCTCTTTTGCACAAAAATGGTTAAACTATATTCCTTAGTCAAAATGACCAGTCCAGTCCACACCATGAGGGCCCCCCTGAGCAAAGATTAGTAAATGTGGCCGGTGGTGGCCCCAGCCACAGACAGAGCCTCAGCAGCAGACAGAGAGACCTGAGCGGTCTAAATTTCTAACATAAATGGCGCGGCAGTGGCAGGTCTGGTCTGGCTGTGTAAGGTAAGTGAGTCACTGGTGGTCTGGTCACGTGAGGCCGTGACTCACCACCCAATCCCTTTAGCTCCGGACCGGAGGCGGAGACTTAGTCCCTGCTGCTGGCTGCTCCGCCGTGGCGCCACTCACCAGGCTGCGGTGAGTCACACACCCCCTTTTACCAGTTGTTCTGAAGACTGCTGCGCTGCTGCCTGCTGCATAAAATTAGTGAATGGATGGGTGTCGCGAGTCGGTACTCGGGAAACGGAGCTCCCCTGGGCCCCCAGGAGCAACTGGGCACGGGGCAGCTGCCCCTTTAGCCCTGCGGCAAAGACGGCTCTGAATGTGCTGACAACAAGACACAAGTGGTTTGCACGCTGTGCCATCAGAGCCTGAAGCGAGGCATAAACGTTCTCAACCTGAGCACAACCTGCATGACCAGGCATCTGAGTGCAAAGCACGAGCTGCAATGGAGTAGACACCTCAAAAACCAAGAAAGGTCTCTAGCTCCTGCTTCCTCTTATGCTGCAGTCTCGGCCTCTTCATCCACCTCTGGAGTAACAGTGCCACCTGCCACACCGCAAACAGAGGATCTGCCAGCAACACCACCACCTGTGTCACCAAGCATCCCCACAATGTCCAACCGAAGCGTTCAGCTCTCCATCTCCCAAACACTGGAGCTGAAGAGGAAGTACCCCCCTACCCACCCGCGATCTCTGGCCCTGAATGCCAGAATTTCAAAATTACTGGCCTTTGAAATGCTGTCATTCCGTCTGGTGGAGATGGAGAGTTTTGAAAGCCTTATGGCGGTGGCTGTCCCACAGTATGTCGTGCCCTAGTTTTCCAGGCGTGCCATCCCTTCCCTGCACAACCAAGTGGGGGACAAAATCAGGTGTACACTGCGCAACGCCATCTGTGGCAAGATGCACCTCACTACGGATACGTGGACCAGTCAGCACGGTCAGGGCCGTTATATCTCCATAACAGCACACTGGGTAAATGCAGTGGTGGCTGGGCCAGAGGCGGATAGCAGTTTGCAGCCTGTTCTACCACCACTGAGGATTGCAGGGTGCTTCAGTTTGCCTCCTGTTGCTTCCTCCTCCTACTCCGCTTCCTCATCCTCTACCGGCTCCTCATCCCGTCAGCGTAACACCTTCACTACCAACTTCAGCACAGCCAGGGTAAATGACAGCAGGCAGTTTTAAAACTTATCTGTTTGGGGACAAACCCCACAACACCGCGCAGGAGCTGTGGATGGGCCTTGAACAACAGACCGATGAGTGGTTGGTGACGGTGAGCCTCAAGCCCGGCCTGGTGGGTTGTGATAATGGGCGAAATCTCGTAGCAGCTCTGGGACTAGCCGGTTTGACGCACATCCCTTGCCTGGTGCATGTGCTGAATTTGGTGGTGCAGAGGATCCTTAAAAATTACACTGCAGCGTAACTTTGGCCTTCCCGCTCACCACCTCATATGCGACGTGCCCACAAGGTGGAACTCCACCTTGCACATGCTGGCCAGACTGTGCGAGCAGCAGCAGGCGATCGTAGAGTTTCAGCTGCAGCACGCACGGGTGAGTCGCTCTGCGGAACAGCACCACTTCCCCACCAATGACTGGGCCTCCATGCGAGACCTGTGTTCCTTGTTGCGCTGTTTCGAGTACTAAACAAACATGGTCAGTGCCGATAACGCCGTTCTCAGCGTTACTATCCCACTTCTATGCCTCCTTGAAAAAACGCTGCTGGCGATGATGGAAGAGGATGTGGCACAGAAGGAGGAGGAGGAGGGAGAGGGATCATTTCGTATGGTTTCCGTCCAGTCATTCACAAGTGGCTCCGAGGGTGTGTTCCTGCACCCACAAATGCCAGGAACACAATTGTCCAGTCAGGGCACAGTTCTGGAAGATGACGAGGTGGAGGATGAGGATATGAATTAGGAGGAACCTTGTTCACAGCAGAGTGGCACCCAGACCAGCTCATGGCCATCACTGGTGCGTGGCTGGGGAGATACAGAGGACACAGACGATACACCTCCCACAGAGGACAGCTTTTCGTTGCCTCTGGGCAGCCTGGCACACTGGCGATTAAATGTTGCAGTGTCTACGCAACGACCGCCGAGTTGCCCTCATTCTAACTTGTGCTGATTACTGGTCGGCCACGCTGCTGGATCCCCGTTTTCATGGACAACGTACTGTCCTTAATTCCCTTAGTGATGAGCGGGAGGTGCCATATTCGATTTTGCGATATTTCGCGAATATTCGATTGAATATTCGTTTTATATTCGTCGAAATCGAATATTCGTCATTATTCCATTTATCGCGAATAATATACGAATTAATTATTCGTGTATTGCGATTTTTCTTTTGACAGTATAAGGCAATGTTCCTATGGCTAGCCTAATATGTGTATTTTAAGAATATTCATAATATTGCTCTAACTTCGTCTTTTAGAATTACGAATATTCTAAAAGTTTGTCTTTTAGAATATTCGTAATTCTAAAAGACAAAGTTAGAGCAATATTACGAATATTCGTAAAATACACATATAGACTGTAATTTAGCTAATATAGTGCTATAATATTTTTTAGTGTGAATTTTTCCCAAATATGGAGTTCAGAAGAGAAAAAAAATTAGACAAAAAAAATATATATACTATAGCACTATATTAGCTAATTTACTGTACATTCTATTTGTGTATTTTAGGAATATTCACTATATTGCTATAACTTTGTTTTTTAGAATATTCGTAATATTCTAATAAAAGAAGTTATAGCAATATAACGAATATATTTGTTATTTTGAATAATCGTTTTTTTCGATGTGTACTTAGTATCTCACTTAATCGGCATACTGCTCCCCAACAAGCGTCCCGTCACCATGGGAACGGCTGTGGGTTATTTAATATACCATTGGATCTGAGTTTTTCCTGCTAGCGTGAAAACTCATATCCGATGGTATATTCTAACCGACAGTTGTTCCTATGGTGACGAGGACGCTTGTCGGGGAGGAGTATGCCAAACATATGTACTAGTTGAAAAAAAATAAAAATTCTAAATAACGATTTTTTTTCTCCCGAATATTTGCGAGAAAAAGTAGGGTCACGGGTGGAATCAATCGATTTATATTCAAATTCCCGATTTTTACCCGAAAATCGGAAACAACACGATAGTCTGACGTAATCGCGTCACATGACCTGGTTTCGGTTTCACTTTGGTTACTACTAGAGTGGATTGTCTTCCGAAAATAAAATCTTATCGAGAAAATGGTGCGAAAAACCTTTAATGAGGATGAAGAAAAAGTTATTCTAACTGTAAGTAATATTGTATTACAGTACTGTATTTTAATATATATTGCATGCCAGAACAATATTTTGCAACACTTGAACAATGTATATATTATTCATATGTCGATCGACTGTTGCAAAATATTGGTATATGTCAATAAGAACTACATTGATATTTTTATTTATTTTTTCTCCCCCCCGCCCAATAAGGGTCCATTCACACGTCCGTGGTGTTGCGGACCCGCAAATTGCGGATCCGCAACACACCCGGCCAGCACCCGCTATAGAAATGCCTATTCTTGTCCGCAGCTGCGGACAAGAATAGGACATGTTCTATCTATTGTGGAGCTGTGGACCGGAAGTTCGGGGCCGAAACCCGGAAGTTCGGGGCCACGCTCCGCAAATGCGAAAGCGGAGAGCACATAGTGTGCTCTCCGCTTCATGTCCGGGCCCATAGAGAATGAATGGATCCGCACCCGTTCCACAAATTTGCGGAACGGGTGTGGACACTTTTGCGGACGTGTGAATTGACCCTAGTAGATATTACAGATTGATGCACTAAGTATTCTTGTTACTTCACAGCACCATGTCAGTAGCATGTATGCATGGACAACAGATAAATATCTATCACATGCACATAGCACGTCCGTTTTCCTGCCATACAATATATACCACACACTATATACCATACACACAATATACAGTCGTGGCCAAAAGTTTTGAGAATGACACAAATATTAGTTTTCACAAAGTTTGCTGCTAAACTGCTTTTAGATCTTTGTTTCAGTTGTTTCTGTGATGTAGTGAAATATAATTGCACGCACTTCATACGTTTCAAAGGCTTTTATCGACAATTACATGACATTTATGCAAAGAGTCAGTATTTGCAGTGTTGGCCCTTCTTTTTCAGGACCTCTGCAATTCAACTGGGCATGCTCTCAATCAACTTCTAGGCCAATTCCTGACTGATAGCTGTCACGGAACCATGAACCAGACGTACAACAAGGGATAAGTAAAAATAAGAAGACTTTATTGAAAATAAAGCTGTAAAGCAAAAGTCCAAACGGATGGTGAAACCGAGCAGAGTCTTTGCGAAGCCAGAGGTCAGGAACCAGAAGGGTAGTCAGACGAAGCCAGGATCAGGAACCAGCAGGGTAGTCAGACGAAGCCAGGATCAGGAACCAGCAGGGTAGTCAGACGAAGCCAGGATCAGGAACCAGCAGGGTAGTCAGACGAAGCCAGGATCAGGAACCAGAAGCAGCAGCAGTCTTAGAAGCATGTGAACACAAGAGGACCAAGCAAGGAACTGAAGCCACAGACCTCCTATATATATGAGCTAGGCATCCAGCTCCTCCCAGGGGAAGGAGGAGCCGCAGGGTGGAAGGCTACAAGAAACCCAGAAACCAAGATGGCCGCCAGCACATGTCAAACGAAGGAGAGCAGCAAGCAGGTAAGACCATGACAGTACCTCCCCCTCAAGGGCCCCTCCTCCGCGGAGCACAAAACGGTTTCTGAGGGAAGCGTGCGTGGAAGGCTCGGAGCAAGGCAGGAGCATGGACATCTGCGGAGGGAACCCAGGAACGCTCCTCTGGACCATAACCACGCCAATGGACCAAAAACTGCAACCGACCGCGGACCAGGCGTGAGTCCAGGATATTGCTCACCTCATATTCCTCCGATGCAGGTAAGACCATGACAATAGCAACCCATTCTTTCATAATCACTTCTTGGAGTTTGTCAGAATTAGTGAGTTTTTGTTTATCCGCCCGCCTCTTGAGGATTGACCACAAGTTCTCAATTGGATTAAGATCTGGGGAGTTTCCAGGCCATGGACCCAAAATGTCAACGTTTTGGTCCCTGAGCCACTTAGTTATCACTTTTGCCTTATGGCACGGTGCTCCATCGTGCTGGAAAATGCATTGTTCTTCACCAAACTGTTGTTGGATTGTTGGAAGAAGTTACTGTTGGAGGGTGTTTTGGTACCATTCTTTATTCATGGCAGTGTTTTTGGGCAAAATTGTGAGTGAGCCCACTCCCTTAGATGAGAAGCAACCCCACACATGAATGGTCTCAGGATGCTTTACTGTTGGCATGACACAGGACTGATGGTAGCGCTCTCCTTTTCTTCTCCGGACAAGCCTTTTTCCAGATGCCCCAAACAATCGGAAAGAGGCTTCATCGGAGAATATGACTTTGCCCCAGTCCTCAGCAGTCCATTCACCATACTTTCTGCAGAAGATCAATCTGTCCCTGATGTTTTTTTTGGAGAGAAGTGGCTTCTTTGCTGCCCTTCTTGACACCAGGCCATCTTCCAAAAGTCTTCGCCTCACTGTGCGTGCAGATGCGCTCACACCTGCCTGCTGCCATTCCTGAGCAAGCTCTGCACTGGTGGCACTCCGATCCCGCAGCTGAATCCTCTTTAGGAGACGATCCTGGCGCTTGCTGGACTTTCTTGGACTCCCTGAACCCTTCTTTTTTTTTTTTTTTTAAACATGAAATTTTTATTGAGTTTTATTAAGTTTAAGAAATAATGACATTTGGTACAAATCAAGCAATGAACCCTTCTTAACAAGAATTGAACCTCTTTCCTTGAAGTTCTTGATGATCCTATAAATTGTTGATTGAGGTGCAATCTTAGTAGCCAAAATATCCTTGCCTGTGAAGCCTTTTTTATGCAACGCAATGATGGCTGCACGCGTTTCTTTGCAGGTCAGCATGGTTAACAATGGAAGAACAATGATCTCAAGCATCACCCTCCTTTTAACATGTAAAGTCTGCCATTTTAACCCAATCAGCCTGATAATGATCTCAAGCCTTGTGCTCGTCAACATTCTCACCTGAGTTAACAAGACAATTACTGAAATGATCTCAGCAGGTCCTTTAATGACAGCAATGAAATGCAGTGGAAAGGTTTTTTTGGGATTAAGTTAATTTTCATGGCAAAGAAGGACTATGCAATTCATCTGATCACTCTTCATAACATTCTGGAGTATATGCAAATTGCTATTATAAAAACTTAAGCAGCAACTTTTCCAATTTATAATATTTATGTAATTCTCAAAACTTTTGGCCACGACTGTATATATATACACTGCTCAAAAAAATTAAAGGAACACTTAAACAACACAATGTAACTCAAAGTCAATCACACTTCTGTGAAATCAAACTGTCCATTAAGGAAGCAACACTGAGTGACAATCAATTTCACATGCTGTTGTGCAAATGGGATAGACAACAGGTGGAAATTATAGGCAATTCGCAAGACACCCCCAATAAAGGAGTGGTTCTGCAGGTGGTGACCTGACCACTTCTCAGTTCCTATGCTTCCTGGCTGATGTTTTGGTCACTTTTGAATGCTGCCGGTGCTTTCACTCTAGTGGTAGCATGAGACGTAGTCTACAACCCGCACAAGTGGTTCAGGTAGTGCAGCTTATCCAGGATGGCACATCAATGCGAGCTGTGGCAAGAAGGTTTGCTGTGTCTGTCAGCGTAGTGTCCAGAGCATGGAGGCGCTACCAGGAGACAGGCCAGTACATCAGGAGACGTGGAGGAGGCCGTAGGAGGGCAGCAACCCAGCAGCAGGACCGCTACCTCCGCCTTTGTGCAAGGAGGAACAGGAGGAGCACTGCCAGAGCCCTGCAAAATGATCTCCAGCAGGCCACAAATGTGCATGTGTCTGCTCAAACGGTCAGAAACAGACTCCATGAGGGTGACATGAGGGCCCGACGTGCACAGGTGGGGGTTGTGCTTACAGCCGAACACCGTGCAGGACGTTTGGCATTTGCCAGAAAACACCAAGATTGGCAAATTCGCCACTGGCGCCCTGTGCTCTTCACAGATGAAAGCAGGTTCACACTGAGCACATGTGACAGACGTGACAGAGTCTGGAGACGCTGTGGAGAACGTTCTGCTGCCTGCAACATCCTCCAGCATGACCGGTTTGGCATTAGGTCAGTAATGGTGTGGGGTGGCATTTCTTTGGAGGGCCGCACAGCCCTCCATGTGCTTGCCAGAGGTAGCCTGACTGCCATTAGGTACCGAGATGAGATCCTCAGACCCCTTGTGAGACCATATGCTGGTGCGGTTGGCCCTGGGTTCCTCCTAATGCAAGACAATGCTAGACCTCATGTGGCTGGAGTGTGTCAGCAGTTCCTGCAAGACGAAGGCATTTATGCTATGGACTGGCCCGCCCGTTCCCCAGACCTGAATCCAATTGAGCACATCTGGGACATCACGTCTCGCTCTATCCACCAACGTCAATTTGCACCACAGACTGTCCAGGAGTTGGCAGATGCTTTAGTCCAGGTCTAGGAAGAGATCCCTCAGGAGACCGTCCGCCACCTCATCAGGAGCATGCACAGGCGTTGTAGGGAGGTCATACAGGCACGTGGAGGCCACACACACTACTGAGCCTCATTTTGACTTGTTTTAAGGACATTACATCAAAGTTGGATCAGCCTGTAGTGTGTTTTTCCACTTTAATTTTGAGGGTGACTCCAAATCCAGACCTCCATGGGTTAAAAAATTTGATTTCCATTTTTTTTTTTGTGTTATTTTGTTGTCAGCACATTCAACTATGTAAAGAACAAAGTATTTCAGAAGAATATTTAATTAATTCAGATCTAGCATGTGTTATTTTTGTGTTCCCTTTATTTTTTTGAGCAGTGTATATATACACTGCTCAAAAAAATAAAGGGAACACTTAAACAACACAATGTAACTCCAAGTCAATCATACTTCTGTGAAATCAAACTGTCCACTTAGGAAGCAACACTGAGTGACAATCAATTTCACATGCTGTTGTGCAAATGGGATAGACAACAGGTGGAAATTATAGGCATTTAGCAAGACACCCGCAATAAAGGAGTGGTTCTGCAGGTGGTGATCACAGGAGGGCAACAACCCAGCAGCAGGACCGCTACCTCCGCCTTTGTGCAAGGAGGAACAGGAGGAGCACTGCCAGAGCCCTGCAAAATGACCTCCAGCAGGCCACAAATGTGCATGTGTCTGCTCAAACGGTCAGAAACAGACTCCATGAGGGTGATATGAGGGCCCGACGTCCACAGGTGGGGGTTGGGCCTACAGCCCAACATCGTGCAGGACATTTGGCATTTGCCAGAGAACACCAAGATTGGCAAACTCGCCACTGGCGCCCCCTGTGCTCTTCACAGATGAAAGCAGGTTCACACTGAGCACATGTGACAGACATGACAGTCTGGAGACGCCGTGGAGAACGTTCTGCTGCCTGAAACATCCTCCAGCATGACCGGTTTGGCATTGGGTCAGTAATGGTGTGGGGTGGCATTTCTTTGGAGGGCCGCACAGCCCTCCATGTGTTCGCCAGAGGTAGCCTGACTGCCATTAGGTACCGAGATGAGACCCTCAGACCCCTTGTGAGACCATATGCTGGTGCGGTTGGCCCTGGGTTCGTCCTAATGCAAGACAATGCTAGACCTCATGTGGCTGGAGTGTGTCAGCAGTGCCTGCAAGACGAAGGCATTGATGCTATGGACTGGCCAGGCCCTTTTCCCCAGACCTGAATCCAATTGAGCACATCTGGGACATCATGTCTCGCTCTATCCACCAACGTCACGTTGCACCACAGACTGTCCAGGAGTTGGCAGATGCTTTAGTCCAGGTCTGGGAAGAGATCCCTCAGGAGACTGTCCGCCACCTCATCAGGAGCATGCACAGGCGTTGTAGGGAGGTCATACAGGCACGTGGAGGCCACACACACTACTGAGCCTCATTTTGACTTGTTTTAAGGACATTACATCAAAGTTGGATCAGCCTGTAGTGTGTTTTTCCACTTTAATTTTGAGTGTGACTCCAAATCCAGACCTCCATGGGTTGAAAAATTTGATTTCCATTTTTTTATTTTTGTGTGATTTTGTTGTCAGCACATTCAACTATGTAAAGAACAAAGTATTTCAGAAGAATATTTAATTAATTCAGATCTAGGATGTGTTATTTTTGTGTTCCCTTTATTTTTTTGAGCAGTGTATATAGATTTAATTTTATGTCCATGAGGTTTTTTTGTTGGACCAAAAGTATTTGCTTGTTTATTTAGCGTTACCCAGGGTGCACCACGGGGATGCAAAACAACTTTACACCCCATACCGTACCGTCACTTACTAGACAGGTACATCGCAGCTTAGCTGGCTAATATCTGATTGCTCAGACCTCACATACATATAATCACAATACAATCTGATCTTATAACCGTAACATTAAATCTAATATTTCCCCTTCAAAGGCGTAACTTCTTTTTTGCGTATTTGTTGAGGATATTTTTTTTTATATTTGTATAATAAAACAATGGGGATTATATGCTTTCATCTTTATCCTTCAGCGCTTTCTGGAGTGGGGATATCCTCTCACCCGGAAACATAAGGAAAAAGAAGTGATAATAACGTCTGTCTGGACCGAGCTTTATTTAAAGCACAGGAAAAAGTACAAGAAGGAAGCCCTTCAAAAGAAATTTTGCGACCTAAAACGCCTTCACCCTGAACTTGTGAAAGAGTATAGTCAGCGATTACGCCCAGGTACAATGCTTACATGAATTTTGTATCTCTCTCTACAACACTCAGTAATGTATATATTCAGTTATGCTGCTAATCCGTACAGATGTAGTATGGTTAACACACAACCTCTCAGATTTATTAATTCATCCCGTAATCTTGAAACAAAAGCCATTTTAAAAAATAGTGTAACGCATTTAATTGCATTAAGTTTACATAACACGTCTCATAAAGCATGTGTGTTTTCTCTACTACATCCGTGTTTCATCCCTTTTCAAATGATTACTTAATACCCGGTGTGACACGTACAAAATCTTCCGGTTACATCATACATCTCTACCTCGCTGAGATTGTATATTTATTGTTATACCAGCGCGGTACTGATGTATGATGTCACCGGATGATTTTCATAAATATATATATAGGTCTTTTTGTTTATAGCTACATAAACTGCAAGCATGATTCAGTATTCAGGTCAAATTCCCCGACCATTACATACATCCCCCCCTACAATTGGCATGGGATTCAAGAATATATATATATATACGTATGTATGTATGCATTTATGTATGTTCCTCAAAAACACAACAATCGATTTCAATGATTCTTGGTATACACATTCCTTTCTACCTGGAATGAAATCTTGCGGGGTCTCAGCTCTCTAGGACGTACCGTTCCCGAGATATATACAAAAAATGAACTGCATTAGCCAATACAAGCCTCCAGCCTTCAACTTAAATCCTAACTGCCAACTGACGGGCGCTGTGGAGTTCACAGTTAAAGGGCCGGTCACCGTGAAACTCACTTTTAAAGGTCCGGTCACCGTGAAAATCACTGTTAAAGGGCCGGTCACCGTCAGTCACTGTTAAAGGGGCGGTCACCGTGAAACTCAACATTAAAGGGGCGGTCACCGTGAAGCTCACTTTTAAAGGGCCGGTCACTGTGAAAATCACTGTTAACCCCTTAAGGACTCAGCCCTATTTCACCTTAAGGACTTGGCCATTTTTTGCAAATCTGACCAGTGTCACTTTTAAGTGCTGATAACTTTAAAACACTTTGACTTATCCAGGCCATTCTGAGTTTGTTTTTTCGTCACATATTGTACTTCATGACACTGGTAAAAGGAAGTAAAAAAAATGAATTTTTTTGCATAAAAAAATACCTAACTTACCAAAAATTTAGAAACATTAGCAAATTTCATAGTTTCAGTTTCTCTACTTCTGTAATACATAGTAATACCCCAAAAAATTGTGATGACTTTACATTCCCCATATGTCTACTTCATGTTTGAATTATTTTGGGAATTATATTTTATTTTTTGGGGATGTTACAAGGCTTAGAAGTTTAGAAGCAAATCAGGTCTGAAGTCACTTTGCGAGGCTTAGATAATAGAAACCGCCCAAAAATGACCCCATTCTATAAACTACACCCCTCAAGGTATTCAAAACTGATTTTACAAACTTTGTTAACCCTTTAGGTGTTGCACAAGAGTTATTGGCAATTGGGGATGAAATTTGAGAATTTCATTTTTTTGCCTAATTTTCCATTTTAACCCATTTTTTCCACTAACAAAGCAAGGGTTAACAGCCAAACAAGACTGTATCTTTATTGCCCTGACTCTGCCGTTTACAGAAACACCCCATATGTGGCCGTAAACTACTGTACGGGCGCACAGTAGGGCGTAGAGGGAAAGGTGCGCCGTATGGTTTTTGGAAGCCAGATTTTGCTGGACTGGTTTTTTGACACCATGTCCCATTTGAAGCCCCCTGATGCACCCCTAGAGTAGAAACTCCATAAAAGTGACCCCATCTAAGAAACTACACCCCTCAAGGTATTCAAAACTGATATTACAAACTTTGTTAACCCTTTAGGTGTTGCACAAGATTTAATGGAAATTAGAGATATGATTTCCAAATTTAACTTTTTTGGCAGATTTTCAATTTTAATATATTTTTTCCAGTTACAAAGCTAGGGTTAACAGCCATACAAAACTCATTATTTATGGCCCTGATTCTGTAGTTTACAGAAACACCCCATATGTGGTCATAAGCTGCTGTACGGGCACACGGCAGGGTGCAGATGGAAAGGAATGCCATACGGTTTTTGGAAGGCAGATTTTGCTGGACTGGTTTTTTTGACAACATGTCCCATTTGAAGCCCCCCTGATGCACCCCTAGAGTAGAAACTCCAAAAAAGTGACCCCATTTTAGAAACTACGGGATAGGGTGGCAGTTTTGTTGATACTAGTTTAGGGTACATATGATTTTTGGTTGCTCTATATTACACTTTTTTGTGCGGCAATGTAACAAGAAATAGCTTTTTTGCCACGTTTTTTTTTTGTTATTTACAACATTCATCTGACAGGTTACATCATGTGATAATTTTATAGAGCAGGTTGTCACCTAATATGTATACAATTTTTTTTTTTTTTTTTTTTTTTACGGTGGTCATCTGAGGGGTTAGGTCATGGGATATTATTATAGAGCCGGTCGATACGGACACGGCGATATCTAATATGTATACTTTTTTTTTATTTATTTAAGTTTTACAGAATGATTTCATTTTTGAAATAAAAAAAACATGTTTTAGTGTTTCCATAGTCTAAGAGCCATAGTTTTTTCAGTTTTTGAGCGATTATCTTGGGTAGGGTATGATTTTTGCGGGATGAGATGACGGTTTGATTGATACTATTTTGGCGTACATGCGACTTTTTTGATCACTTTTATTACCTTTTTTGGGAAGTAAGGAGGGCAAAATTTCAATTTCCTCATAGTTTTAATTTTTTTATTTTTATGGCATTCACTGTGCGGGGAATGTAACATGACCGTTTTATAGATCAGGTCGTTACGTACGCGGCGATACCAAACATGTGTAGGGAATTTTATTTTTTTCATTTTTAATCAGTGATAAATGTGTTTTTTTATTTTTACTTTTTTTTACTTTTTTTTTACTTTTTTTTTTACCCAGACTCACTTTGTTTTTGAAGATCCAGTGGGTCTGATGTCTGCATAATACAGTACAGTACACTATATAGTGTTTTGTACTGTATTTTACTTACACTTTGTCTGAACAGATCTATGCCTTTAGCACAAATCTGTTCAGCACCATGGACAGCAGGATGCCTGAGAAGGCGTCCTGTTGCCATGGGAACCTTCCCCGTCTGCTCAGTTGTGACCACACCTTCGCAGACGGGGAAGGGTAAGGAGGGGGGCTGTCTGGGGGCTCTCTCCCTCTCCATCGGGGGGGCTGCAAAGGCACAGCAGCCCCCAGATGGGAGAGGGAGGGAGCTCCCTCTTACTGTTAACTTTTTCCATACAGCGGTCCATACGGACCGCGGTATGGAAAGGGTTAAACGGCTGACATCTGCACAGATGTCAGCCGTTTATACCAGGGTGTCAGCAATGTGCTGACACCCTGGTATACCCACTGGCCACCAACGAGGAGAGGAGGCGGGCGGGGGATCCCTCTTAAATATTAAATCCAGTCTTCGAAGTGTCAAGTAGTGTTTTTAAATTGCATTCAAAAAATCTTATAGCTCTTTTGTATTAGAAGTTATATTTTAAGATGAGAACCTTCATGTGTTATTCATATTGACCATGGGCAACAGAAATGCAAAAAAGGGAAAAGGCAAAAAAACTCTCCCTTTTTGAACGTGGTCGGGTTGTTGAACTGCATACGCAGGGTCTCTCACAACGCGCCATCGCTGCTGAGGTGGGACGCGCTGTGAGAGACCCTGCTTATGCAGTTCAACAACCCGACCACGTTCAAAAAAATTGAGTTTCTTTGCCTTTGCCATCACAACGTGTGACTACCTGACAGAAAATGACAATGAATCCTCATCTTTGCTCAGATTTGGCCTTTTAAAGGCATGTGGTCCTAAAATTTTGATCAGCTGAAAAACAGCCTGTTTCAGTTTATTTGTTGTTTTCATTAAATTGAAAACTCAAAAAATGTTTTGTCTCACTCCCATTTCTTCTTGTTGCATGTTGAAGCTCTCCTTGGAACCTTGTTAAGATCCAGCCATGCTAAATATGATTTTTTGACATTTTTCAAGTGGTCTTAAACTTTTGATCAGGACTGTATATATATCATTTATAATCTCATGCAAATTACTAGGGGGATGTATGAAATGGACGGGGCCTTTCAAATAAATACTGAATGATGCTTGCATTTTATGTATATATAAACAAAAATACATATATATATATATTTCTATGTGTGTGTCTGTGAAACGTATGAAATCATCCGGTGACATCATACATCAGTAACGCGCTGTGTGTATAACTATATATATACAATCTCAGCGAGGTTGAGATGTATGATGTAAGCGGATTATTTTGTACGTGTCACACCGGGTATTAAGTAATCATTTTTAAAGGGATGAAATACGGATATAGTAGATTTAACACAGATGCTTTAAGAGACGTGTTATTTAACCGCCTCCAAACCGCCTAACGCAGATTCGCGTTCCGGGGCGGCAGCCCTGCGCAGAGTCACGCATATATGCGTCATCTCGCGAGACGCGAGATTTCCTGTGAACGCGCGCACACAGGCGGAAGGTAAGCGAGTGGATCTCCAGCCTGCCAGCGGCGATCGTTGGCTGGCAGGCTGGAGATGCGATTTTTTTAACCCCTAACAGGTATACTAGAGGATGTTTTGATAACAGCGTCTAATATACCTGCTACCTGGTCCTCTGGTGGTCCCTTTTGTTTGGATCGACCACCAGAGGACACAGGCAGCTCTGTAATAAGTAGCACCAAACACCACTACACTACACCCCCCCTGTCACTTATTAACCCCTTATTAATCCCTGATCACCCCTGATCACCCCATATAGACTCACTGATCACCCCCCTGTCATTGATCACCCCCCTGTCATTGATCACCCCCCTGTAAGGCTCCATTCAGACGTCCGTATGATTTTTACGGATCCACTGATACATGGATCGGATCCGCAAAACACATACGGACGTCTGAATGGAGCCATACAGGGGGGTGATCAATGATGGGGGTGATCACCCCATATAGACTCCCTGATCACCCCCCTGTCATTGATCACCCCCCTGTCATTGATCACTCCCCTGTAAGGCTCCATTCAGACATCCGTATGTTTTTTACGGATCCACGGATACATAGATCGGATCCGCAAAACACATACAGACGTCTGAATAGAGCCTTACAGGGGGGTGATCACCCCATATAGACTCCCTGATCACCCCCCTGTCATTAATCACCCCCCTGTCATTGATCACCCCCCTGTAAGGCTGCATTCAGATGTCCGTATGTTTTTTACGGATCCACGGACACATGGATCGGATCCGCAAAACACATACGGACATCTGAATGGAGCCTTACAGGGGGGTGATCACCCCCCTGTCATTGATCACCCCCCTGTAAGGCTGCATTCAGATGTCCGTATGTTTTTTACGGATACATGGATCGGATCCGCAAAACACATACGGACATCTGAATGGAGCCTTACAGGGGGGTGATCACCCCATATAGACTCCCTGATCACCCCCCTGTCATTGATCACCCCCCTGTAAGGCTCCATTCAGATGTCCGTATGTTTTTTACGGATGCACAGATACATGGATCGGATCCGCAAAACACATACCGACATCTGAATGGAGCCTTATAGGGGGGTGATCAATGACAGAGGGGTGATCACCCCATATAGACTCCCTGATCACCCCCCTGTCATTGATCACTCCCCTGTCATTGATCACCCCCCTGTAAGGCTGCATTCAGATGTCCGTATGTTTTTTACGGATCCACGGATACATGGATCGGATCCGCAAAACACATACGGACATCTGAATGGAGCCTTATAGGGGGGTGATCAATGACAGGGGGGTGATCACCCCATATAGACTCCCTGATCACCCCCCTGTCATTGATCACCCCCCTGTCATTGATCACCCCCCTGTAAGGCTCCATTTAGACATTTTTTGGGCCCAAGTTAGCGGAATATTATTATTTTTTTCTTACAAAGTCTCATATTCCACTAACTTGTGTCAAAAAATAAAATCTCACATGAACTCACCATACCCCTCACGGAATCCAAATGCGTAAAAATTTTTAGACATTTATATTCCAGACTTCTTCTCACGCTTTAGGAGCCCTAGAATGCCAGGGCAGTATAAATACCACACATGTAACCCCATTTCGGAAAGAAGACACCCCAAGGTATTCAGTGAGGGGCATATTGAGTCCATGAAAGATTAAAATTTTTGTCCCAAGTTAGCGGAAAGGGAGACTTTGTGAGAAAAAAAAAATAATCAATTTCCGCTAACTTGTGCGAAAAAAAAAAAATTCTATGAACTCGCCATGCCCCTTATTGAATAGCTTGGGGTGTCTTCTTTCCAAAATGGGGTCACATGTGGGGTATTTATACTGCCCTGGCATTTTAGGGGCCCTAAAGCGTGAGAAGAAGTCTGGGATCCAAATGTCTAAAAATGCCCTCCTAAAAGGAATGTGGGCCCCTTTGCGCATCTAGGCTGCAAAAAAGTGTCACACATCTGGTATTGCCGTACTCAGGAGAAGTTGGGGAATGTATTTGGGGTGTCATTTTACATATACCCATGCTGGGTGAGATAAATATCAAATGCCAACTTTGTATAAAAAATGGGAAAAGTTGTCTTTTGCCGAGATATTTCTCTCACCCAGCATGAGTATATGTAAAAAGACACCCCAAAACACATTGCCCAACTTCTCCTGAATACGGCGATACCACATGTGTGACACTTTTTTGCAGCCTCGGTTGGCAAAGGGGCCCACATTCCAAAGAGCACCTTTAGGATTTCACAGGTCATTTACCTACTTACCACACATTAGGGCCCGTAGAATGCAAGGGCAGTATAACTACCCCACAAGTGACCCCATTTTGGAAAGAAGACACCCCAAGGTATTCCGTGAGGGGCATGGCGAGTTCCTAGAATTTTTTATTTTTTGTCACAAGTTAGCGGACAATGATGATTTTTTTTATTATTATTTTTTTCTTACAAAGTCACATATTCCACTAACTTGTGACAAAAAATAAAAACTTCCATGAACTCACCATGCCCATCACGAAATACCTGGGGGTGTCTTCTTTCCAAAATGGGATCACTTGTGGGGTAGTTATACCGCCCTGGCATTTTAGGGGCCTGAATGCGTGAGAAGTGGTTTGAAATCAAAATCTGTAAAAAATGGCCGGTGAAATCCGAAAGGTGCTCTTTGGAATGTGGCCCCTTTTCCCACCTAGGCTGCAAAAAAGTGTCACACATCTGGTATCACCGTACTCAGTAGAAGTTGGGCAATGTGTTTTTGGGTGTCTTTTTACATATACCCATGCTGGGTGAGAGAAATTTCTTGGCAAATGGCAACTTTTCTAATTTTTTTTATACAAAGTTGGCATTTGACCGATATATTTATCTCATCCAGCATGGGTACATGTAAAATGACACCCCAAAACACATTGCCCAACTCCTTCTCCTGAGTATGGCAATACCAGATGTGTGAGACTTTTTTGCAGCCTAGGTGGGCAAAGGGGCCCACATTCCAAAGAGCACCTTTCGGATTTCACCGGCCATTTTTTACAGAGTTTGATTTCAAACTACTTCTCACGCATTCGGCCCCTAAAATGCCAGGTCAGTATAACTACCCCACAAGTGACCACATTTTGGAAAGAAGACACCCCCAGGTATTTGGTGATGGGCATAGTGAGTTCATGGAAGTTTTGATTTTTTGTCACAAGTTAGTGGAATATGAGACTTTGTAAGAAAAGAAAAAAAAATCATCATTTTCCTGCTAACTTGTGACAAAAAATAAAAAGTTCTATGAACTCACTATGCCCATCAGCGAATACCTTAGGGTGTCTACTTTCCGAAATGGGGTCATTTGTGGGGTGTTTGTACTGTCTGGGCATTGTAGAACCTCAGGAAACATGACAGGTTCTCAGAAAGTCAGAGCTGCTTCAAAAAGCGGAAATTCACATTTTTGTACCATAGTTTATAAACGCTATAACTTTTACCCAAACCATTTTTTTTTTACCTAAACATTTTTTTTTTATCAAAGACATGTAGAACAATAAATTTAGAGAAAAATTTATATATGGATGTCGTTTTTTTTGCAAAATTTTACAACTGAAAATGAAAAATTACATTTTTTTGCAAAAAAATCGTTAAATTTCGATTAATAACAAAAAAAGTTAAAATGTCAGCAGCAATGAAATACCACCAAATGAAAGCTCTATTAGTGAGAAGAAAAGAAGGTAAAATTCATTTGGGTGGTAAGTTGCATGACCGAGCAATAAACGGTCAAAGTAGTGTAGGTCAGAAGTGTAAAAAGTGGCCTGGTCATTAAGGGTGTTTAAGCTAGGGGGGCTGAAGTGGTTAAACAAAATGCAATTAAATGCGTTACACTATTTTTTAACAATGGCTTTTGTTTCTAGATAACGCAATGAGTTAAGAGGTTGTGTGTTATCCCAACTACATCTGTACAGATTAGCAGAATAACTGAATATACAGGGTGGGCCATTTATATGGATACACCTTAATAAAATGGGAATGGTTGGTGATATTAACTTCCTGTTTGTGGCACATTAGTTTATGTGAGGGGGGAAACTTTTCAAGATGGGTGGTGACTATGGCGGCCATTTTGAAGTCGGCCATTTTGAATCCAACTATTGTTTTTTTAAATAGGAAGAGGGTCACGTGACACATCAAACGTATTGGGAATTTCACACGAAAAACAATGGTGTGCTTGGTTTTAACGTAACTTTATTCTTTCATGAGTTATTTACAAGTTTCTCTTTGTTTACAGCCATTGACATGTCGCCGAGGTTAACACGTGAGGAGCGGATAGAAATTATGTTGATGTCTGGTGAATGCAGTAACCGGGTCATTGCAGCAGATTTCAATGCAAGACACCCTACGAGATCACCCATCTCCCATGCTACAGTTAGCAAACTGCTTGCTAAGTTTTGTGAAACTGATTCAGTGTTGGATTTGCCAAAATGTGGACGCATGAAATCTGTCTCTAACGAAGAAACATCAGTGGCTGTCCTAGCTTCATTCAGCAAAATCCCACAGCGTAGCACTCGCCGCATGTCACTGGAGAGTGGCATTAGTCAAACATCCCTTCGGCGGATATTAGCTACTCACAAATGGCACCCTTACAAACTCCAGCTACTGCAGCATCTCAACGAGGATGACCCAGATCGGCGCACTGAATTTGCAGAATGGGCAAAACAAAAATTGGAACAGGACCCTCAGTTTCCGCAGAAGATTTTGTTCAGCGATGAGGCAAACTTTTATGTGAATGGTGAAGTTAACAAACAAAACCACCGCTATTGGTCTGACACTAACCCACATTGGATAGATCCCTCCAAGACTGTTGGAACAAAAAAATTGATGGTATGGTGTGGTATATGGGGTACAAAGATAGTGGGGCCATTCTTCATCAATGGAAACCTCAAGGCCACTGGATATGCAAAATTGCTACATGATGATGTGTTTCCCTCTTTATGCACTGAAGCTGGCACGTTCCCTGAGTTTTTCCAGCAAGATGGTGCACCACCACATTATGGGTGTCAGGTCCGAGCATTCCTAGAGGAACAGTTTCCTGGAAAGTGGATTGGTCGTCGTGGGCCAGTTGAATGGCCCCCAAGGTCTCCCGATCTGACCCCCTTAGACTTTTATCTTTGGGGTCATCTGAAGGCAATTGACTATGCTGTGAAGATACAAGATGTGCAGCACCTGAAACTACGGATACTGGAAGCCTGTGCTAGCATTTCTCCTGCAGTGTTGCTATCAGTGTGTGAAGAGTGGGAGAATAGGGTTGCATTGACAATCCAACACAATGGGCAGCACATTGAACACATTTTATAAGTGGTCAGAAACTTGGAAATAACTCATGAAAGAATAAAGTTACATTAAAACCAAGCACACCATTGTTTTTTGTGTGAAATTCCCAATAAGTTTGATGTGTCACATGACCATCTTCCTATTAAAAAAACTAAAGTTGGATTCAAAATGGCCGACTTCAAAATGGCCGCCATGGTCACCACCCATCTTGAAAAGTTTCTCCCCTCACATATACTAATGTGCCACAAACAGGAAGTTAATATCACCAACCATTCCCATTTTATTAAGGTGTATCCATATAAATGGCCCACCCTGTATACATTACATAGTGTTGTAAAGAGAGATACAAAAGTCATGTAAATATTGTACCTGGACATAATCGTTCGCTCATCTCCTTTACAAGTTTGGGTTTAAACCTCTTCAGATCGCACCACTTCTTCTGTAGTTCAACATATTTGTGCCACAAGGAAAACTTCATAAATAACTCCGCACGTAGAGACCTCAGGATGGCGCGCTTCTCCACTCTCCTCTTGGTAAGGGCGTATCCCCTCACCAACAAACGCTGCAATATAAAGATGCAAGCATATAATTCCAATTTTTTACATTCAAAATTTTAAAACATATGTCCTCAACAAACCTGCAAAAAGTAGTTACGTCTTTAAAGGGGAAATATTAGATTGAATGTTACCGTTATAAGATCGGATTGTAATGCGATTCTATGTGTGTGGGGTCTGAGGGAGCAATCGGATATTCGCCGGCTAAGCTGCGATGTACTTGTCTAGTGAAGTGACGGTACGGTATTGGGTGTACTGCTGCTTTGCATCACCGTGGTGCACCCTGGGTAACGCTAAATGAACCAGCAAATACGGTGAGACAAAGAAAGCTCATGGACATAAAATAGAATCTATATAAATATTGTGTGTGTGTATGGTATATAGTGTATGGTACCGTATATAGTGTGTGTGTGTATGGTATATAGTGTATGGTACCGTATATAGTGTGTGTGTCTGTATGGTATATAGTGTATGGTACCGTATATAGTGTGTGTGTGTATGGTATATAGTGTATGGTACCGTATATAGTGTGTGTGTCTGTATGGTATATAGTGTATGGTACCGTATATAGTGTGTGTGTGTATGGTATATAGTGTATGGTACCGTATATAGTGTGTGTGTGTATGGTATATAGTGTATGGTACCGTATATAGTGTGTGTGTGTATGGTATATAGTGTATGGTACCGTATATAGTGTGTGTGTGTGTGTATGGTATATAGTGTATGGTACCGTATATAGTGTGTGTGTGTGTATGGTATATAGTGTATGGTACCGTATATAGTGTGCGTGTGTATGGTATATAGTGTATGGTACCGTATATAGTGTGTGTGTATGGTATATAGTGTATGGTACCGTATATAGTGTGTGTGTATGGTATATAGTGTATGGTACCGTATATAGTGTGTGTGTGTATGGTATATAGTGTATGGTACCGTATATAGTGTGTGTGTGTGTGTGTATGGTATATAGTATATGGTACCGTATATAGTGTGTGTGTGTATGGTATATAGTGTATGGTACCGTATATAGTGTGTGTGTGTATGGTATATAGTGTATGGTACCGTATATAGTGTGTGTATGTATGGTATATAGTGTATGGTACTGTATATAGTGTGTGTGTATGGTATATAGTATATGGTACCATATATAGTGTGTGTGTGTGTATGGTATATAGTGTATGGTACCGTATATAGTGTGTGTGTGTGTGTGTATGGTATATAGTATATGGTACCGTATATAGTGTGTGTGTGTATGGTATATAGTATATGGTACCGTATATAGTGTGTGTGTGTATGGTATATAGTATATGGTACCGTATATAGTGTGTGTGTGTATGGTATATAGTGTATGGTACCGTATATAGTGTGTGTGTGTATGGTATATAGTGTATGGTACCGTATATAGTGTGTGTGTCTGTATGGTATATAGTGTATGGTACCGTATATAGTGTGTGTGTGTATGGTATATAGTGTATGGTACCGTATATAGTGTGTGTGTGTGTATGGTATATAGTGTATGGTACCGTATATAGTGTGCGTGTGTATGGTATATAGTGTATGGTACCGTATATAGTGTGTGTGTATGGTATATAGTGTATGGTACCGTATATAGTGTGTGTGTGTATGGTATATAGTGTATGGTACCGTATATAGTGTGTGTGTGTATGGTATATAGTGTATGGTACCGTATATAGTGTGTGGTGTATGGTATATAGTGTATGGTACCGTATATAGTGTGTGTGTGTGTGTGTGTGTGTGTGTATGGTATATAGTATATGGTGCCGTATATAGTGTGTGTGTGTATGGTATATAGTGTATGGTACCGTATATAGTGTGTGTATGTATGGTATATAGTGTATGGTACTGTATATAGTGTGTGTATGGTATATAGTGTATGGTACCGTATATAGTGTGTGTGTGTGTGTGTGTATGGTATATAGTATATGGTGCCGTATATAGTGTGTGTGTGTATGGTATATAGTGTATGGTACCGTATATAGTGTGTGTATGTATTGTATATAGTGTATGGTACTGTATATAGTGTGTGTGTATGGTATATAGTATATGGTACCATATATAGTGTGTGTATATGGTATATAGTATATGGTACCGTATATAGTGTGTGTGTGTATGGTATATAGTGTATGGTACCGTATATAGTGTGTGTATGTATGGTATATAGTGTATGGTACTGTATATAGTGTGTGTGTATGGTATATAGTATATGGTACCATATATAGTGTGTGTGTATGGTATATAGTATATGGTACCGTATATAGTGTGTGTGTGTGTATGGTATATAGTGTATGGTACCGTATATAGTGTGTGTGTGTATGGTATATAGTGTATGGTACTGTATATAGTGTGTGTATGGTATATAGTGTATGGTACCGTATATAGTGTGTGTATGGTATATAGTGTATGGTACCGTATATAGTGTGTGTGTGTGTGTGTATGGTATATAGTGTATGGTACCGTATATAGTGTGTGTGTGTATGGTATATAGTGTATGGTACCGTATATAGTGTGTGTGTGTATGGTATATAGTGTATGGTACCGTATATAGTGTGTGTGTGTATGGTATATAGTGTATGGTACCGTATATAGTGTGTGTGTGTATGGTATATAGTGTATGGTACCGTATATAGTGTGTGTGTGTATGGTATATAGTGTATGGTACCGTATATAGTGTGTGTGTATGGTATATAGTGTATGGTACCGTATATAGTGTGTGTGTATGGTATATAGTATATGGTACCGTATATAGTGTGTGTGTGTATGGTATATAGCAGGCATGCTCAACCTGCGGCCCTCCAGCTGTTGTAAAACTACAACTCCCACAATGCCCTGCTATAGTCTGATAGCTGTAGGCTGTTCGGGCATGCTGGGAGTTGTAGTTTTGCAACAACTGGAGGGCCGCAGGTTGAGCATGCCTGGTATATAGTATATGGTACCGTATATAGTGTGTGTGTGTGTGGTATATAGTGTATGGTACCGTATATAGTGTGTGTGTGTGTGTATGGTATATAGTATATGGTACCGTATATAGTGTGTGTGTGTGTATGGTATATAGTATATGGTACCGTATATAGTGTGTGTGTGTATGGTATATAGTGTATGGTACCGTATATAGTGTGTGTGTGTATGGTATATAGTGTATGGTACCGTATATAGTGTGTGTGTGTATGGTATATAGTGTATGGTACCGTATATAGTGTGTGTGTGTATGGTATATAGTGTATGGTACCGTATATAGTGTGTGTGTGTGTATGGTATATAGTGTATGGTACCGTATATAGTGTGTGTGTGTATGGTATATAGTGTATGGTACTGTATATAGTGTGTGTATGGTATATAGTGTATGGTACCGTATATAGTGTGTGTGTATGGTATATAGTGTATGGTACCGTATATAGTGTGTGTGTATGGTATATAGTGTATGGTACCGTATATAGTGTGTGTGTATGGTATATAGTGTATGGTACCGTATATAGTGTGTGTGTGTATGGTATATAGTGTATGGTACCGTATATAGTGCGTGTGTGTATGGTATATAGTGTATGGTACCGTATATAGTGCGTGTGTATGGTATATAGTGTATGGTACCGTATATAGTGTGTGTGTATGGTATATAGTATATGGTACCGTATATAGTGTGTGTGTGTGGTATATAGTGTATGGTACCGTATATAGTGCGTGTGTATGGTATATAGTGTATGGTACCGTATATAGTGTGTGTGTATGGTATACAGTATATGGTACCGTATATAGTGTGTGTGTGTGTATGGTATATAGTGTATGGTACCGTATATAGTGTGTGTGTGTATGGTATATAGTGTATGGTACCGTATATAGTGCGTGTGTATGGTATATAGTGTATGGTACCGTATATAGTGTGTGTATGGTATATAGTATATGGTACCGTATATAGTGTGTGTGTGTGTATGGTATATAGTATATGGTACCGTATATAGTGTGTGTGTGTGGTATATAGTGTATGGTACCATATATAGTGTGTGTGTGTGTATGGTATATAGTGTATGGTACTGTATATAGTGTGTTTGTGTATGGTATATAGTGTATGGTACTGTATATAGTGTGTGTATGTATGGTATATAGTGTATGGTACTGTATATAGTGTGTGTGTGTGTATGGTATATAGTGTATGGTACCGTATATAGTGTGTGTGTGTGTGTATGGTATATAGTGTATGGTACCGTATATAGTGTGTTTGTGTATGGTATATGGTGTATGGTACCGTATATAGTGTGTGTGTATGGTATATAGTGTATGGTACCGTATATAGTGTGTGTGTGTGTGTATGGTATATAGTGTATGGTACCGTATATAGTGTGTGTGTGTGGTATATAGTGTATGGTACCGTATATAGTGTGTGTATGTATGGTATATAGTGTATGGTACTGTATATAGTGTGTGTGTGTGTATGGTATATAGTGTATGGTACCGTATATAGTGTGTGTGTGTGTGTATGGTATATAGTGTATGGTACCGTATATAGTGTGTTTGTGTATGGTATATAGTGTATGGTACCGTATATAGTGTGTGTGTATGGTATATAGTGTATGGTACCGTATATAGTGTGTGTGTGTATGGTATATAGTGTATGGTACCGTATATAGTGTGCGTGTGTATGGTATATAGTATATGGTACCGTATATAGTGTGTGTGTATGGTATATAGTGTATGGTACCGTATATAGTGTGTGTGTGTGTGTATGGTATATAGTGTATGGTACCGTATATAGTGTGTTTGTGTATGGTATATGGTGTATGGTACCGTATATAGTGTGTGTGTATGGTATATAGTGTATGGTACCGTATATAGTGTGTGTGTGTGTGTATGGTATATAGTGTATGGTACCGTATATAGTGTGTGTGTGTGGTATATAGTGTATGGTACCGTATATAGTGTGTGTATGTATGGTATATAGTGTATGGTACTGTATATAGTGTGTGTGTGTGTATGGTATATAGTGTATGGTACCGTATATAGTGTGTGTGTGTGTGTATGGTATATAGTGTATGGTACCGTATATAGTGTGTTTGTGTATGGTATATAGTGTATGGTACCGTATATAGTGTGTGTGTATGGTATATAGTGTATGGTACCGTATATAGTGTGTGTGTGTATGGTATATAGTGTATGGTACCGTATATAGTGTGTGTGTATGGTATATAGTGTATGGTACCGTATATAGTGTGTGGTGTATATATTGAGTGACAGGAAAATGGTGGTGCTATGTGCTGTGCATGTGATATAAATGGATCTGTTGTCCATACATACAGGTTACAAACATAGTGCTGTGAAGTAACAAGAATACTTAGTGCACAAATCTGTATTATCTATTTTTACCATAAAAAAAAAAAAAAAAAATTCATAAGAAAAAAAATTCGTATTCATATTGGAAATATTCGAATTTACGAATATTTCGCTAGACTCGATCAACTTATAATAATCGTTCTGACATGCATGCGAAAGTACTGTAATATTACTTACGGCTACGATGATTTCATCCTTGGCTTTTATAAAGCGGTGTCTGGAGTGGAGAGTCCAGTGAAAACAATTTATCGTCGCGATCTACATGAGGTGAGTCACCTCAGGTGACGTAGTAGTGGTGTCATGCGGTCGGGCCCACGTATTAACCATTACAATTTTTCTGTTGTAATATTCGTGAACTTGAATATTATAACCGAGATTATTGGTTTAGATTAGAATAGGACGAATATTCTAAAAACGGATATACAGCAATATATTCTTTATTTCGAATATTCGTCATATTTGCTCCATCTGAAAACGTGATTCCTTCCAGCTTTAATTCAGTTGCTTGTGGGCCAATGACTCATTGACCCACAAGCAAGAAGCAGGGACGAATCATATATTTTCAGATGGAAAAAAAAAACTTAAAAAATCTGAATATTCGATTTTGCGAATATATAGAACTATATTCAAAATATTTGCGAAATCTCAAAGATGCGATATTCGAGCTAAAAATTTGTTATTCGAATATTCGCGCTCAACACTAAATTCCAGCACTGGAGCATGATCGTAAGATGCGTTAGTACAAGCGCACGCTGGTAGACGCGCTGCTGGTGGCATTCCCACCTGACAGCGGGGGCACAGTGGAAGCACAAGGCGAAGGCAGAGGAGGAGGAAGAGGTCGCCAATGCAGCTGGGCCCCGCCAGCACCTGAGAAGGCAGGGTTAGCATGGCCGAAATGTGGATGCCACAACAACCAGCACCACCAGCTGATATGGAACGTCTTAGCAGGAGGCAGCATTTCACCAACATGGTGGAGCAGTATGTGTGCACACGCCTACACTTACTGAATGACGGGTCTGCCCCCTTCAACTTCTGGGTCTCCAAATTGGGCACATGGCCTGAGCTTGCCCTTTACGCCTTGGAGGTGATGGCCTGCCCTGCAGCCAGGGTATTGTCTGAACGTGTGTTTAGCATGGCAGAGTGCGTCATCACAGACAAGCGCAGCCGTCTGTCTACAGCCAATGTGGACAAGCTCACGTTCATTAAAATGAACCAGGCATGGATCCCACAGGACTTGTCCGTACCTTATGCAGAATAGACATGTATGCCAGCCTCACCCAGCCATTGTTATACTACAGCGCAATTGCTTATTCTTGTATTTTGAATATTTCACACTGTTTTGGGGTGTACCCTAATAAAATAATAAACGAAAAAAAATTTAAACCAAAAAACAGTGTTGGCTACCTCGTCCTCCTCCACCGCCGCTTTCACCTACACTGCTAAGTCCACCGCTAGAGATGTCCCGAATAGTTCGCCGGCGAATAGTTCCCGGCAAACATAGCTTGTTCGCGTTCGCCGCGGTGGGCGAACATATGCGATGTTCGGTCCGCCCCCTATACATCATCATTGAGCAAACTTTGACCCTGTACCTCACAGTCAGCAGACACATTCCAGCCAATCAGCAGCAGACCCTTCCTCCCAGACCCTCCCACCTCCTGGACAGCATCCATTTTAGATTAATTCGGAAGCTGCATTCTCAGTGAGAGGAGGGACAGTGCTGCTGCTGCTGCTGATTCAATAGGGAAAGCGTTAGCTAGGGCAGTGTTCTGTGTCCACAGACTCATCTGCTGTAAGGACAGCGTCCTGACAGCACCCCAAAAAGCCCTTTTCAGGGCTGATACATCAGTCTGCTTTTTTTTATTTTTTTTTATATATATATATATATATATTGCAGTTTCCTGCCCGTGTGTGAGAGGCTGCAGGCTCAGTCACAGACAGTACTGTGTGCACACCATTCATACAGGGTGTGACAGAAAATACCTTGCAGATAAAAAAAAAGTCAATTTATTATTTTTTTTTTTTATATAATCGCAGTTGCAAGCCAGTGAGTGTCTGGCCCACACAGACTGTACTGTGGCCACTGGCCAGGCCACCACTCATACCGTTACAGGGTGTCACAATACCTTGCAGATAAAACTAAAGTAAATTTATTTTTTCTCTGTGATATAATCGCAGTTGCAAGCCAGTGTGTGTCAGGCCCACACAGACTGTACTGTGCCCACTGTCCACCACTTATATAGGGTGGCACAGTACATTGCACGCATAGTACCACTTATCTAAAAAAATATGACAGGCAGAGGCAGGCCACCCCACAGGGGCCGTCGTGGTCGTGGTGCTGTGATTTCCACTGGTCCTGGAATAATGCACAGTGTTCAGAGGCCACGTACCCTGAACTCGAAAAATTCTGAGGACATAGTTGACTGGCTTAAACAGGACACCCAATCTTCAACAGCTTCCGCTAAGAACCTTGACACACCATCCTCCTCCAGCTCAGCTTCGGTCACCTGCTCTCAAGTTACCACTCTCCCGCCCGCCACCACCACCACCAATACCACCACAGCCACCACAGCTGCTTCACTTGATCCGTGAGGAGTTATTTACACATCAGTTGGATGAAATTAGTGATGCGCAACCATTATTGCCAGAGGATGTAGATAACAGGGATATGTCTCAGTCAGGCAGGATTACACACATGGACATACAGTGTGATGATGATGATGTTGTACCCGCTGCTGCTTCCTTTGCTGAGGTGTCAGATACAAGTGAAGTGGTTGATGATGACGATGTGTCCGTGGATGCTACGTGGGTGCCTGCTCGAAGAGAAGAAGAAGAGGGGGAAAGTTCAGAAGGGGAGACAGAGAGAAAGAGGGGACGAGTTGGAAGCAGGGGGAGGTCGTCGCAAGGAGCTAGTGGCACAGTCAGACAACATTTATCGGCACCCGGGGTCAGCCAGACAGCACGCCAATCAACGCATGCTGTTGCCACCACCAGAATGCCGTCATTGCAAAGCTCAGCAGTGTGGCATTTTTTTTGTGTGTCTGCCTCTGATAACAGCAATGCAATTTGCAACCTGTGCCAAAAGAAACTGAATCGTGGGAAGTCCAACACCAACCTCGGTACAACTGCTTTGCAAAGGCACATGATCTCACATCACAAACGCCTATTGGATCAACACATGAGTACGAGCAGCACACTAACTCAAAGCCGCCATCCTCCTCCTGGTCCAGCATCTTCAGCCACGTCAACCACTGCTGTCCTCCTTGCCCCCTCTCAAACATCCGCCACTCCGTCTCTCGCCTTGAGCAGTTCCTGCTCATCTGCCCACAGTCAGGTGTCTGTCAAGGACATGTTTGAGCGTAAGAAGCCAATGTCACAGAGTCACCCCCTTGCCCGGCGTCTGAAAGCTGGCATGATGGAACTCTTAGCCTGCCAGCTCTTACCATACCAGCTGGTGGAGTCTGAGGCCTTCAAAAAATTTGTCGCTATAGGGATACCACAGTGGAAGGTACCCGGACAATTTTTTTTTTCAAAAAAGGCAATCCCAAACCTCTTCTCTGTTATTGAAAAGGAAGTCATGGCATCTCTGGCACACAGTGTTGGGGCAAGGGTGCCTCTGACCACTGATACCTGGTCTGCAAAGCACGGTCAGGGCAGGTATATCACGTACACTGCGTATTGGGTCAACCTGCTGACGGCTGACAAGCATGGAATGCGTGGCTCTGCAGCGGAGTTGGTGACACTGCCACGACTTGCAGGCAGGCCTACTGCCACCTCCTCTACTCCTCCTACTCCATCCTCTTCGATAACCTCCTCGGCTGAGTCCTCTTCTGCTGCGGCGTCTGGCTGCACATCAACTGAATCCCCCCAGCTCCCCAGGGGCTATTCCACATCCCGGATACGACAGTGTCACGCTCTCTTGGGGTTGACTTGCCTGAAAGCAGAGAGCCACACCGGACCAGCACTCCTGTCCGCCCTGAACGCACAAGTGGATCAGTGGCTGACCCCACACCAACTGGAGATCGGCAAAGTGGTGTGTGACAATGGAAGGAATTTGTTGGCGGCATTGAATTTGGGCAAGTTGTCACATGTGCCGTGCATGGCACATGTGTTGAATCTCATCGTACAACGCTTTGAGTCTAAGTACCCAGGCTTACAGGACGTCCTCAAGCAGGCCAGGAAGGTGTGTGGCCAATTTAGGCGTTCCTACACGGCCATGGCGCACTTTTCAGACATTCAGCGCCGAAACAACATGCCAGTGAGGCGCTTGATTTGCGACAGCCCGACACGATGGAATTCAACACTCCTAATGTTCGACCGCCTGCTCCAACAAGAAAAAGCCGTCAACGAGTATTTGTATGACGGGGGTGCTAGGACAGCCTCTGCAGAGCTGGGAATTTTTTTGCCACGTTACTGGACGCTCATGCGCAATGCCTGTAGGCTCATGCGTCCTTTTGAGGAGGTGACAAAGTCAGTCGCATCGAAGGCACCATCAGCGACCTCATCCCATTTGTTTTCTTCCTGGAGCGTGCCCTGCGAAGAGTGCTGGATCAGGCTGTAGATGAGCGTGAAGAGGAAGACTTCTGGTCACCAAAACCACCAGAAACAGCCTTGTCATCATCGCTTGCCGGAACTGCGGCAACGCTGCAAGAGGAGTATGAGGAAGAGGAGTCAGAGGAGGAATGTGGCTTTGAGGAGGAGGAAGACCAACCACAGCAGGCATCCCAGGGTGCTTGTTGTTGTCACCTATCTGGGACCCGTGGTGTTGTACGTGGCTGCGGGGAAGAACAGACCATCAATGACATCAGTGAGGACGAGGAACGGGAAATGAGTAGCTCGGCATCCAACCTTGTGCAAATGGGGTCTTTCATGCTGTCATGTCTGTTGAGGGACCCTCATATAAAAAGGATGAATTAGAACGACCTGTACTGGGTGGCCACGCTACTAGACCCCCGGTATAAGCAGAAAAGGGCGGAAATGTTACAAATTACCGAAAGTTGGAAAGGATGCAGCAGTTCAAAACCAAACTAAAAAATATGCTTTACACAGCTTATAAGGGGGATGTCACAGCACAACGGGAATCTAACTGGGGAAGAGGTGAAAGTAATCCTCCTCCTACTACGACCACGCCGGCAAGGACAGGACGCTTTACAGATGTGTTGTTGATGGAGGACATGCAGAGCTTTTTCAGTCCTACACATCGCCACAGCCCTTCGGGATCCAGCCTTAGAGAGCGTCTCGACCGACAGGCAGCAGACTACCTTGCTGTCACGAGGGTGTCTAGAACCACGCCTGACTCCGTTATACCCGGGGTCAGGAAGTCGCAGCGGTTGGCTGCGCGTTCTATGTAAGATAGGGCGGTTTCCTTGTGGTAGCTTTCTGGGTTTCCTTTGCAAACCCTTTTGGCTCACTCAGGGATCCGTAGCTCTTTCTCCTCAGCTGTTCCTTGTCCAGCACTCCCAACCTCCTTATATTCCCCTCTCACACTCCTCTGGTTGCCAGATATAGAGCTTCCTGCCTGGACTTCTATTCTGACCCTCTGGAGCTGTGTTGCTGCGTTCTCTGGTTGTTGGTCCAGAACGTTACCCTCCGGATCCCTGTTGGACCTTTGTGGTCTGCTGTGGTCGCCCACCTGGGTGTATGTGTTTGTCTGTATTGTCTGTCCTCTCCCTGGTGTTTTCCTCTTAGTGTGAGTGGTGCGGACTAGCGATCCCACCGGCCCGTTCACTATCTAGGGCACATTTTAGGGAAAGTCAGGGTTTAGGCACGTGATCGCCGCACGGGTGAGGAACCCGTCTAGGGACGTCAGGGCATTCAGGTGCCAGCCGCAAGGTGAGTCAGGGGTCACCACCTTTCCCTCTCCCTTGGGCTGGGCTTTCCCTTTTCCCTCTCTGTGCGTGACGCCGGTCATTACATTATATCTGGCCCTTATTTTGTGTAGGTAAAAAAAAATAATAATAATAATTTACCTACTTAGAATCCAGTGTGGATCAAATTGCTGCTCTGTCCAAACAGTTTCATGGCCTGTCTTTGGAGGTGGCAGGATTGAAGGCGTCGGTCTTCCAGCAACAGCAGCACAGCAGCAATTACAACTGACTGCAAGCCCAGCGGTTGCTACTGGTAACCAGGTTGTTGCGGAACCCAAGGTCCTTCTCCCTGACAGATTTTCTGGGGGAAGGGACAAGTTTTTGACATTTCGTGAGGCCTGTAAATTATATTTTAAACTGCGCCCTTACTCCTCTGGTAATGAAGAACAGCGGGTGGGGGTTGTTATTTCCCTGCTGCAGGGGGACCCGCAGTCCTGGGCGTTCTCTTTACCTACTGATTCCCAGGCTCTTCGGTCAGTGGATGAGTTTTTCGGGGCCTTGGGTCTCATATATGACGACCCTGACCGAGTCCCACTGGCTGAATCAAGATTACGGAGACTCCTACAAGGAGAGCGGCCGGTAGAGGAGTATTGCTCTGACTTCCGTAGGTGGGCTACGGATACCCAATGGAACGACCCGGCTCTCAGGAGTCAGTTCTGCTCTGGGTTATCCGAAAGGGTTAAGCATGCGCTTGCATTATATGAGACCCCCTTTTCCCTTGATGCGGTTATGTCCCTTTCTATCCGAATAGATAGACGCCTTAGGGGCAGGTTGAAAAAACCGGAACCATTGGTAACCCCTCCCAAGCAGCAGTTAGTCTGTACGGACTTAGACGAGCCTAAGCAGCTAGGAGGAACTACTCGTCAGGTCCGTCCTTCTGAGGCTCGCCGTAGGCGTGTTTTGTTTTGTTTTTGTGGGGAGAGGGGTCATTTCATTATTGTCTGTCCTTCTTTCCTCAGAAACAAAATACCGTCGGAAAACTACTAACCCCAGGCTGTGTGGAGGATGTCAGCCGGGGGGTTTACGTTTCCTCCATACGTACATCGCAATTTGTGTTACCAGCGGTTATTGTTTTTGGTGATAAGACGGAGACTATTTCTTTCTTTCTAGACAGTGGAGCAGGGGTAAATTTGATAGATGCCCATTTTGCCCGCACTATGGGTTTGTCTCTCTGTACGCTACAGAGACCTATTCCCATATTCGCTATTGATTCTGCTCCTCTGTCTCAGAGAAACCTCACCCACATTGTTCATAATTTACACCTTCGGGTAGGGGACCACCATAACGAGATGCTTTCATGTTATGTTCTGGAGGGGCTTCCCACTCCGGTAGTGCTGGGTCTTCCCTGGTTGGTAGCGCACAATCCAGTGGTCGATTGGCAGGCCAGGGAGATATTGGAGTGGAGTGAACAGTGCAGAGAAAATTGCTTAAATAGCAATTGCTTAGTCGCCTCCATAACTACCCTACCTACATTTATTTCAGATTTTGAGGAAGTTTTTTCTGAAAAGGGTTGTCAGAAGTTACCACCTCATCGTCCTTATAATTGCCCGGTTAACCTTATTCCCGGCGCAAAATTACCCAAGACCAGGTTATATAATCTTTCAGGTCCAGAGAGACAAGCCATGAAAGATTATATCTCTGAGAGCTTGGCTAAGGGACACATCAGACCCTCTTCTTCACCCGTGGCTGCAGGGTTTTTCTTCGTTAAAAAGAAAGATGGGGGCCTGCGTCCTTGCCTAGATTTTCGCGAATTAAATCGGATAACCATCCGAGACCCATACCCTTCCTCTCATTCCTGACCTGTTTAACCAGATTGCGGGTGCTAGGTGGTTCTCCAAACTTGATCTTAGGGGGGCCTACAATCTGATTCGTATTAAGGAGGGGGATGAGTGGAAGACAGCTTTTAACACCCCTGAGGGGCATTATGAAAATCTTGTTATGCCTTTCGGTCTGACCAATGCTCCTGCTGTCTTTCAACATTTCGTTAATGACATTTTTAGTCATCTTATCGGCAGGTTTGTGGTACTATACCTAGATGATATTTTAATTTATTCGACTAATCTGAGAACACATGAGGTGCATGTCAGACAAGTACTGCAGGTCCTACGGACGAATAAATTATATGCTAAAATTGAAAAATGTTTCTTCGCCGTTCAAGAGATACAATTCCTAGTTTTTTTTTTATCTGCTTCAGGTTTCCGTCTGGATCCTAGGAAGGTCCAGGCAATTTTAGATTGGGATCTTCCTGAGAACCTCAAAGCACTGCAACGGTTCTTGGGCTTCGCAAATTTCTATAGGAAATTCATTAAAAATTATTCACTTATTGTAAAACCCCTTACTGACATGACTAAGAAGGGGACTGATTTTTCTAAAATGGTCTGACGCCGCTAAAGTTGCTTTTTCCTCTCTAAAAGAGAGGTTTACCTCAGCACCTGTACTAGTCCAACCTGATGTCTCTCAGCCTTTTATTGTTGAAGTCGATGCGTCAGAGGTGGGAGTGGGGGCTGTGCTGTCTCAGGGTCAATCTCCTGGTAAATGGCGTCCTTGTGCTTTCTTTTCTAAAAAACTATCTGCAGCAGAAAAGAACTACGATATTGGCAATAGGGAACTATTAGCTATTAAATTAGCGTTTGAAGAATGGCGTCACTTTTTAGAGGGGGCAGTCCACCCCGTCACTGTGATTACGGACCACAAAAATCTTCTGTACCTCGAATCAGCTAAGCGTCTCACCCCTAGACAAGCTAGGTGGTCGCTATTTTTTACCAGGTTTAACTTTGTTATTACCTATCGTCCTGGGGCAAAGAATACCAAGGCAGATGCATTATCTCGTTGTTTCCCTGGAGGGGGTAATGTGAGTGATCCGGTACCCATTCTTCAAAGAGTAGTGGTTGTTTCTGCGGTACACTCTGTTCTGGAGGGGAAGGTGTCAGAGGCCCAGGGCACGCCCCGGTCTCTTGCCCCTCAGAGAAATTGTTTGTACCGTTGAACCTACGTTTCGAATTATTAAAGGAACATCATTTTTCGGCACTTGCTGGGCACCCGGGTAGTAAAGCAACCTTGGAGCTATTGTCTCGTCGTTTTTGGTGGCCAAGGTTGCGTCAGGATGTATTGGATTTTGTGTCTTCTTGTTCTACCTGTGCGCGCGCAAAAGTTTCACATACACGTCCTGCAGGGTCTCTATTACCACTCGTCATTCCCAATAGACCATGGACACATCTGTCAAAGGATTTTATCACTGACTTACCTTTGTCTGCGGGTAAAACAGTTATTTTGGTAGAAGTGGACAGGTTTAGCAAAATGGTACACTTCATTGCGTTATCCGCACTACCTAATGCTAAGACTCTTGCTCAGGTATTCGTCAGTGAAATCGTGAAGCTTCACGGGGTCCCCTCCGATGTTGTTTCGGATCGAGGTGCCCAGTTTATTTCTAAATTTTGTAAAGCTTTTTGTTCCCGTTTGGGGGTACACTTGTCCTTTTCCTCAGCTTTCCATCCTCAGTCAAATGGACAGACTGAGCGTACCAACCAAAACCTTGAGACATTTCTAAGATGTTTTGTGTCTGAAAACCAAGAGTTGTGGTCATCATATTTACCGTTAGCTGAGTTTGCCATAAATCGTCGTTAGGAATCCACTGGCAAGTCACCATTTCTTGGTGCATATGGTTTTCATCCCCAATTCTGTACTTTCAAAGAGGGGGGGTCTTCTGGGGTTCCTGAAGAGGAACGGTTTTCGTCATCTCTTTCATCGGTATGGCAGAAGGTGCAAGCTAACTTGAAAAATATGGGAGGTAAATACAAATGCATGGCTGATAAGAGACGGTCGCCAGGTCCGGACCTAGGAATGAATGACTATGTGTGGTTGTCTACTAGGAATATTAAATTGAAGGTTCCCTCTTGGAAACTGGGTCCTAGGTTTATTGGTCCTTACAAAATTGTAGCCATCGTCAACCCCGTGGCTTTTCGCCTGGAGTTACCTCAGACTTTTAAAATCCATAATGTCTTTCATGAGTCGTTACTCAAGAAATATGTTCCACCTCTAGAACCGTCACCGCTGCCACCCCCTCCTGTTGTTGTGGATGGTAATCTAGAATTTCAGATATCGAAAATTGTTAATTCTCGTCGGGTCCGCCGCTCTCTTCAATATCTGGTGCATTGGAGAGGTTACGGTCCAGAGGAAAGAATGTGGGTTCCTGCGTCTGAGGTAAACGCCGACAGGCTAGTTCGGGTTTTTCATGCCTCTCATCCTGAAAGACCTGGTCCTGAGTGTCCGGAGGCCCCTCGTAGAGAGGGGGGTACTGTCACAAGGGTGTCTAGAACCACGCCTGACTCCGTTATACCCGGGGTCAGGAAGTTGCAGCGGTTGGCTGCCCGTTCTATGTAAGATAGGGCTGTTTCCTTGTGGTAGCTTTCTGGGTTTGCTTTGCAAACCCTTTTGGCTCACTCAGGGATCCGTAGCTCTTTCTCCTCAGCTGTTCCTTGTCCAGCACTCCCAACCTCCTTATATTCCCCTCTCACACTCCTCTGGTTGCCAGATATATAGCTTCCTGCCTGGACATCTATTCTGACCCTCTGGAGCTGTGTTGCTGCGTTCTCTGGTTGTTGGTCCAGAACGCTACCCTCCGGATCCCTGTTACACCTTTATGGTCTGCTGTGGTCGCCCACCTGGGTGTATGTGTTTGTCTGTATTGTCTGTCCTCTCCCTGGTGTTTCCCTCTTAGTGTGAGTGGTGCGGACTAGCGATCCCACCGGCCCGTTCACTATCTAGGGCTCATTTTAGGGAAAGCCAGGGTTTATGCACGTGATCGCCACACGGGTGAGGAACCCGTCTAGGGACGTCAGGGCGGTCAGGTGCCAGCCGCAAGGTGAGTCAGGGGTCACCACCTTTCCCTCTCCCTTGGGCAGGGCTTTCCCTTTTCCCTCCCTGTGCGTGTCGCCGGTCATTACACTTGCCTTAACTGCAGATATCGACACTCTGAGGAGCGATGAACCCCTTGACTACTGGGTGTGCAGGCTTGACCTGTGGCCTGAGCTATCCCAGTTTGCGATAGAACTTCTGGCCTGCCCCGCTTCAAGTGTCCTGTCAGAAAGAACCTTCAGTGCAGCAGGAGGCATTGTCACTGACAAGAGAAGTCGCCTCGGTCAAAAAAGTGTTGATTACCTCACCTTCATTAAGATAAATGAGGCATGGATCCTGAAGGGACTGACAGTGGGGGATACGTTTGACTAACAAAAGGCCTGATGACATGCCTTGGCCTCAAAATGGTCCCCACGCTGCTGTATTTAATGTCTGCATACCGGATGACTTTCGTGAATTCTCCGGCACCAACTAGGGTTCAAGCAGCAATGTTTAAGTCACCTTTCTGCCTAGAAAACAACAATTTTTCCGGCCGCTGCTACAACAGCGGCTGCAACAATAGCGGCTGCAACAATACCATTATTTTTCAGGCATGTGTACAGGCCTAATTTTTCTGGCCTCTGGTGCTGCACTGTGGCTGCAAAAATAAAACAAAAAAAAAGGCACATACATGTGTCAATTCCCCTTTGTGATCGTTACCTTGTCGTGGTGAAGGGGCTTGCGTATCAAAATAAAGCGATCATCACTTCTATGAGTGTGTTGGCAATGTTGCCACACCCCAGATGATAAGGCCGTTGCTTCATTATGATCAGACCAAAATCGATCGGCTGGATAATTTTTCATAGAAAAAACATTAATTTTCTTTTTTTTTTTTTAAGTTGTATGGGTTTTTAATACATAAAATAAAAAAATCATAATAAAGTCTCTAAATAGTTTATTAGAAATAATGCAGACAATTTAAAAAATCCCCATCAATTCCAATACAAAGCAAGTACAGAGCTCAGAACTAAATTATTTCAGGATGTCGTAATGGTTTGTTAATTCGACAATGGTTAATCAATTCGAGACACGTCCCCGGATAGGGGACGTAACAGGGATTAAACTGATAGGAATAGTACTTGTTAAGACACCACTCATATAGGGTGTCACAGCACATTGCTCCGTGCACGCGCAGTGCCCCAACCTGGGAGTAAGAGGACCGACCAAGCTGCTTTTTCCATCTCCCGGTTCCTAAAATCAATTAAGTTTGGTGTATCAGAGTTTGGTCTGTCACTGTGAAGGCAGTCGAAGGTACCCGGCCTAAATTTTTTTTCACAAAAGGCAATCCCTGATATGGGACATAACAGGGATTAAACTGATAGGAATAGTACTAGTTAAGACACCATTCATATAGGGTGTCACAGCACATTGCTCTGTGCACGCACAGTGCCCCAACTTGGGAGTAAGAGGACCGACCAAGCTGCTTTTTCCATCTCCCGGTTCATAAAATCAATTCAACACAAGTTCCCGGATAGGGGACATAACAGGGATTAAACTGATGAGAATAGTACTACAGAAAATACCACTCATATCGGGTGTGAGAGTAAATTGCACGGCGCAGACGCAGTGACTGTGGATTCAAACAAAGGGGAGGGAGCCAGCGTTTTTTTAACCATCTCCCCATTCGAAAAATCAATTCAATTCACCTTTCGGGACCCTTGGTGTTGTACGTGGCTGGGTGGAGGAAGAAACCTTCAATGACATCAACGGGACATGGCTAGCTTGGTATCCAACCTTGAACAAATGGGGAGTTTGCGGTTGGGCAAATGGACTGTTTGCGGTTGTTTGCGGTGCATTAAAAGGGGAGTTTGGTCTGTCAATGTCTGTGAAGCGGGCGTAACCCTTACACTACCTGATCGATACAACATCATACCTGATCGTATACACACAGTGGATGTTTTAAACCACGTTGTTCAAAATTTTTTAGGATTGTTAGGTGATTTATGCCCTTTATGGATTAAAACCCAACTCTGCGTCAACGATGTAATTTTCCATCAGAGTTTTGCCATGGATCCCCCTCCGGCATGCCACAGTCCAGGTGTTAGTCCCCTTGAAACAACTTTTCCATCACTACTGTGGCTAGAAAGAGTCCCTGTGGGTTTAAAAATTCGCCTGCCTATTGAAATCTATGGCGGTTCGCCCGGTTCACCCGTTCGCGAACATTTGAGGAAATTCGCGTTCGCGAACTGAAAATTTTATGTTCGCGACATCTCTATCCACCGCCTCCTCAAAATCCTACTCTGTATGGACCTCCACCTCATAAATCAATTTTTCATTTTTATTTGTATGTATTTTATTTTATTGTATGTCATTTCACTAATTGGTCTGTAACATTTTCAGGTGAAATTCACCAATTTTTGGGTTTGATATACCACTCCTATACCTAGTATTCAGGTTAAAAAAATCACTAATTTGTCTGTTACATTTTCGGGTGAAATTCACCAATTTTTGGCTGTGATATACCACTGCTCTACCTAGTTGACAGCTTAATAAATTTCACTAATTTTTCTTTTACATTTTCTGGTGACATTGAACAATTTTTGGCTGTGATATATCCCTACTCTACCTAGTAGACAGGTTAATAAATTTCACTAATTTTTTTGTTACATTCTTGGGTTGACATTTTACAATTTTTGACGTGAATAAACCCCTGCTCTGCATAGGTTACAGGGACCGAAATTTTTAAAAATAATCCATTCCATTGGTGGGTGACATTAACCCATTTCTGGCGATGAAAAACACCTACTCTGCATAGGTGACAGGGACTTAAATTTCTAAAATTCGTCTTTAATTGGCCCTTTCCTTCGATTGTTCTGCTTTAATAATTTGTCCCACATTTACGCTTCATCCCATTGCAGCCATTGACCTCCCTTGGATGAGGTTTCCCATTCTCACGCTTCCTCTCTGGCGTGGAACTTTGATTCGCTGATAACCGTCATCAACATGGTAGGCTCAGAAAAGAACATCGAAAGTTGATAGAGAAGATATCCAAATGGATGGTGGACGTTACAGGAACGTGCGATCAGGCAGAAGTTATCTAGAGTCAAGAAAGCGGCAGCAGGGCCTCTCCTGGCTAACGTTTCCAAATCCAAAATACCCCAGTGACATTCCCTATAATTTTTTATTAATTATTCCATCTTAAGAGTCCTGTATTGTTATTTATCGTCACTACCTCCCCAAGTCGGGAGTGGGTAATTGCCGTGTGCCCCCTCCTTTCCTTTGCTTCTTCTGCTTTAATAACTTTTCCCATATTTCCGCTCGATCAAACTTAAATTTCATCCATTGAACTCCCTTGGATAAGGTCTCTCTTTCTCATGCTCTCTCTCCAGTGTAGAACCCAGATTCGCCGATAACCGGGATCAACATGGTAGGCTCAGAAAAAAACATTGAATGTTGAGCTGAGCTTGCCCTTTACGCCTTGGAGGTGCTGGCCTGCCCTGCAGCCAGTGTATTGTCTGAACATGTGTTTAGCACGACTGGAGGGGGTTATCACAGGTTATATTTCCCAATGTTTTGGGGTGTACCCTAAATTAAAATAAAAAAATAAAAATTTAAAACAAAAAAGCAGTGTAGGCTCCCTCCTCCTCCTCCACCGCCGCTTCCACCTACACCGCCACATCCACCGCCTCCTCTACCTCCTACTCTATATGGACCTCGTCCTTCTAGATCAAGATTATATTTTTTAATTTTATGTTATTTAAAGTAATTTCCTTATCCGCATTTGTTTGTAAATCACTTGCCATGCTCTTAACCACATTTTGATGCCATTTGCAGCCCTCTAGCCCTTTCCATGACATTTTTACAGCCATTTTAGTGCTCAAAAGTTTGGGACCCCATTGACTTCAATGGGGTTCGGGGTCAAGTTCGGGTCCCGAACTCAAACTTTTTTGTGAAGTTCAGCCGAACTTGTCGAACCCGACCATCCAGGTGTCCGCTCAACTCTACTTTTAAACCTTTTCTCCTTTTATTTAAAACTATGTCCTATTGTAGCAGATTTCTTCTTTTAACCACCTCCCGACCGCCTAACGCACGGATGCATCCGGAAGGTGGTTGATTCCTTCCTCCTGGACGCATCCGTGCGTCATCTCGCGAGACGCGAGATTTCCTGTGAACGCGCGCACACAGGCGAGCGCGTTCCCAGGAACGGAAGGTATGCGAGTGGATCTCCAGCCTGCCAGCGGCGATCGTTCGCTGGCAGGCTGGAGATACGATTTTTTTAACCCCTAACAGGTATATTAGACGCTGTTATGATAACAGCGTCTAATATACCTGCTACCTGGTCCTCTGGTGGTCCCTTTTGTTTGGATCGACCACCAGTGGACACAGGCAGCTCAGTAAAGTAGCACGAAATACCACTACACTACACCCCCCCGTCACTTATTAACCCCTTATGAACCACTGATCACCCCTGATCACCCCATATAGACTCCCTGATCACCCCCCTGTCATTGATCACCCCCCTGTCATTGATCACCCCCCTGTAAGGCTCTATTCAAAGGTCCGTATGATTTTTACGGATCCACTGATACATGGATCGGATCCGCAAAACACGTACGGACATCTGAATGGAGCCTTACAGGGGGGTGATCAATGACGGAGGTGATTACCCCATATAGACTCCCTGATCACCCCCCTGTCATTGATCACCCCCCTGTCATTGATCACTCCCCTGTAAGGCTCCATTCAGACGTCCGTATGTTTTTTACGGATCCACGGATACATGGATCGGATCCGCAAAACACATACAGACGTCTGAATGGAGCCTTACAGGGGGGTGATCACCCCATATAGACTCCCTGATCACCCCCCTGTCATTGATCACCCCCCTGTAAGGCTCCATTCAGATGTCCGTATGTTTTTTACGGATCCACGGATACATGGATCGGATCCGCAAAACACATACGGACATCTGAATGGAGCCTTATGGGGGTGATCAATGACAGGGGGTGATCACCCCATATAGACTCCCTGATCACCCCCCTGTCATTGATCACCCCCCTGTCATTGATCACCCCCCTGTAAGGCTCCATTCAGACGTCTGTATGTTTTTTACGGATCCACGGATACATGGATCGGATCCGCAAAACACATACGGACATCTGAATGGAGCCTTATAGGGGGGTGATCACCCCATATAGACTCCCTGATCACACCCCTGTAAGGCTGCATTCAGATGTCCGTATGTTTTTTACGGATCCACGGATACATGGATCGGATCCGCAAAACACATACGGACATCTGAATGGAGCCTTATAGAAGGGTGATCAATGACAGGGGGGTGATCACTCCATTTAGACTCCCTGATCACACCCCTGCCATTGATCACCCCCCTGTCATTGATCACCCCCCTTGTCAGGCTCCATTTAGACATTTTTTTGGCCCAAGTTAGCGGAAATTTTTTTTTTTTTCTGACAAAGTCTCATATTCTACTAACTTGTGTCAAAAAATAAAATCTCACATAAACTCACCATACCCCTCACGGAATCCAAATGCGTAAAAATTTTTAGACATTTATATTCCAGACTTCTTCTCAGGCTTTAGGGCCCCTAGAATGCCAGGGCAGTATAAATACCCCACATGTGACCCCATTTCGGAAAGAAGACACCCCAAGGTATTCGCTGAGGGGCATATTGAGTCCATGAAAGATTGACATTTTTGTCCCAAGTTAGCGGAAAGGGAGACTTTGTGAGAAAAAAATAAAATAAAAAATTTCCGCTAACTTGTGCCAAAAAAAATAAATTTCTATGAACTCGCCATGCCACTCATTGAATACCTTGGGGTGTCTTCTTTCCAAAATGGGGTCACATGTGGGGTATTTATACTGCCCTGGCATTTTAGGGGCCCTAAAGCGTGAGAAGAAGTCTGGGATCCAAATGTCTAAAAATGCCCTCATAAAAGGAATGTGGGCCCCTTTGCGCATCTAGGCTGCAAAAAAGTGTCACACATCTGGTATCGCCGTACTCAGGAGAAGTTGGGCAATGTGTTGTGGGGTGTCATTTTACATATACCCATGCTGGGTGAGATAAATATCTTGGTCAAATGCCAACTTTGTATAAAAAATGGGAAAAGTTGTCTTTTGCCGAGATATTTATCTCACCCAGCATGGGTATATGTAAAAAGACACCCCAAAACACATTGCCCAACTTCTCCTGAATACGGCGATACCACATGTGTGACACTTTTTTGCAGCCTAGGTGGGCAAAGGGGCCCACATTCCAAAGAGCACCTTTCGGATTTCACAGGTCATTTACCTACTTACCACACATTAGGGCCCGTAGAATGCCAGGGCAGTATAACTACCCCACAAGTGACCCCATTTTGGAAAGAAGACACCCCAAGGTATTCCGTGATGGGCATGGCGAGTTCCTAGAACTTTTTATTTTTTGTCACAAGTTAGCGGAAAATGATGATTTTTTTTTTTTTTTTTCTTACAATGTCTCATATTCCACTAACTTGTGACAAAAAATAAAAACTTCCATGAACTCACTATGCCCATCACAAAATACCTGGGGGTGTCTTCTTTCCAAAATGGGGTCACTTGTGGGGTAGTTATATTGCCCTGGCATTTTAGGGGCCCAAATGAGTGAGAAGTGGTTTGAAATCAAAATCTGTAAAAAATGGCCGGTGAAATCTGAAAGGTGCTCTTTGGAATGTGGGCCCCTTTGCCCACCTAGGCTGCAAAAAAGTGTCACACATCTGGTATCCCCGTACTCAGGAGAAGTTGGGCAATGTGTTTTGGGGTGTCTTTTTACATATACCCATGCTGGGTGAGAGAAATATCTTGGCAAAAGAAAACTTTTCCCATTTTTTTATACAAAGTTGGCATTTGACCGAGATATTTATCTCACCCAGCATGGGTATATGTAAAATGACACCCCAAAACACATTGCCCAACTTCTCCTGAGTACGGCAATACCAGATGTGTGACACTTTTTTGTAGCCTAGGTGGGCAAAGGGGCCCACATTTCAAAGAGCACCTTTCGGATTTCACCGGCCATTTTTTACAGATTTTGATTTCAAACTACTTACCACACATTAGGGCCCCTAGAATGCCAGGGCAGTATAACTACCCCACAAGTGACCCCATTTTGGAAAGAAGACACCCCAAGTTATTCGCTGATGGGCATAGTGAGTTCATGGAAGTTTTTATTTTTTGTCACAAGTTAGTGGAATATGAGACTTTGTAAGAAAAAAAATAAAAATAAAAAATCATAATTTTCCGCTAACTTGTGACAAAAAATAAAAAGTTCTATGAACTCACTATGCCCATCAGCGAATACCTTAGGGTGTCTACTTTCTGAATTGGGTCATTTGTGGGGTGTTTGTACTGTCTGGCCATTGTAGAACCTCAGGAAACATGACAGGTGCTCAGAAAGTCAGAGCTGCTTCAAAAAGCGGAAATTCACATTTTTGTACCATAGTTTGTAAACGCTATAACTTTTACCCAAACCATTTTTTTTACCCAAACATTTTTTTTTTATCAAAGACATGTAGAAAAATAAATTTAGAGAAAAATTTATATATGGATGTCGTTTTTTTTGCAAAATTTTACAATTGAAAGTGAAAAATTTCATTTTTTTGCAAAAAAATCGTTAAATTTCGATTAATAACAAAAAAAATAAAAATGTCAGCAGCAATGAAATACCACCAAATGAAAGCTCTATTAGTGAGAAGAAAAGGAGGTAAAATTCATTTGGGTGGTAAGTTGCATGACCGAGCAATAAACGGTCAAAGTAGTGTAGTGCAGAAGTGTAAAAAGTGGCCTGGTCATTAAGGGTGTTTAAGCTAAGGGGGCTGAGGTGGTTAAATATTCTCTCCTCTTTTACCTTGTTGATTCCCTTTATGTATTTAAAAGTTTCTATCATATTCACTCTGTCTCGTCTTTCTTCCAAGCTATACATGTTAAGGTCATTTAATCTTTCCTGGTAAGTTTTATCCTGCAATCCATGTACTAGTTTAGTAGCTCTTCTCTGAACTCTCTCCAAAGTATCAATATCCTTCTGGAGATATGGTCTCCAGTACTGCGCACAATACTGCAAATGAGGTCTCACTAGTGCTCTACTGGTAATGCCTCTCCCTATACATCCAAGCATTCTGCTCGCATTTCCTGCTGCTCTATGACATTGTCTGCCTACCTTTATGTCTTCTGAAATATTGATCCCTAAATCCCTTTCCTCAGATACTGAGTTTTGGACTGTATCACTGATTTTATATTCTGCTCTTTACGCCCCAGGTACATTATCTTGCACTTATCAACATTATATTTTAGTTGACAGATTTTTGACCATTCCTCTAGTTTTCCTAAATCCTTTTCCATTTTGTGTTTCCCTCCAGGAACATCAACCCTGTTACAAATCTTTGTGTCATCAGCAAAAAGACACACCTTACCATCGAGGCCTTCTGCAATTTTGCTGATAAAGATATTAAACAATATTTGGGTCCCAGAGCAGATCCCTGAGGTACCCCAATGGTAACAAGACCATGGTCTGAATATACTCCATTGACTACAACGCTCTGTTGTCTGTCCATCAGCCACTGCCTAATCCATTCAACAATATGGGAGTCCAAGCACAAAGACTGCAATTTATTGATAAGCCTTCTATGTGGGACAGTATCAAAAGCCTTACTAAAGTCTAGATAAGCGATGTCTACTGCACCTCCGCCATCAATTATTTTAGTCACCCAATCAAAAAAATCAAAAAGATTAATTTGACATGATCTCCCTGAAGAAAACCCATGCTGTTTTTCATCTTTCAATTTATGGGATTTTAGATGCTCCACAATCCTCTCCTTAAGTATGGTTTCCATTAATTTCCCCACTATTGATGTCAGGCTTACTGGCCTATAGTTGCGCGATTCCTCCCTACTACCTTTTTTGTGAATGGGCACAACATTTGCTAATTTCCAATCTTTTGGGACGACTCCTGTTGCCAGTGATTGGTTAAATAAATATGTTAATGGTTTTGCTAGTTCACCACTAAGCTCTTTTAATAGTTTTGGGTGTATACCATCAGGCCCCTGTGACTTATTTATATTAATTTTAGACAGCTGACTTAGAACCTCTTCCTCTGTAAAGACAAATGCATCAAAAGAGTCATTAGTCTTCCTTCCTAACTGAGGTCCTTTTCCTTCATTTTCCTTTGTAAAAACTGAACAGAAGTATTCATTGAGGCAGTCAGCTAGTTCTTTTTCTTCTTCCATATACCTTCCTTCTTTTGTTTTTAATTTGGTAATTCCTTGTTTTAGTTTCCTTTTTTCATTTATGTATCTGAAGAATGTCTTATCGCCTTTTTTCACTGACTGAGCTAATTTCTCTTCTGCCTGTGCTTTAGAAGCTCCTATAACTTGCTGGCACCACTGATATCAGCTCCCTATTATTTTGTATATACAGAGCTAAAGAACCCATTCAGGAACTCTGTATTTTCCTTACCTTCAGTGACCATCCCCCCTTTACCTTTATTTATGGGCCTACCTGCTCTGACCTTGTTTTTTTTTTTAGCATTTATATAGTTAAAGAATTTTCTGGGATTTGTTTTGCTCTCTTTTGCCACCTGTGTTTTGCCTGTTGTCCATTTCATTTTTTCTCATATTTTACAGATTTTATTAAGCACTTTGTAATTTTCAAAGACAACAGCTGACCCCCAGATTTGTATTATTTAAATGCCAAAATAATTATATTGTGGTCACTATTACCCAGTAGAGTTGATCGAGCACCAAAGTGCTTGTGTGCTTGGGCTGAACACATCGGTATGCTCATGAGCTCTACCGAGCACAATGGAAGTCAATGGGAGAACCCACAGGCACCCCCTGCTTAGAAGAGGGTGTCTGGTTCACAAAAAAAGGTTAGAAATTGATGGAAACCCCATCAAAATGGTTTAGAAAAAGCATTAAGAAGATAGCTGGATGCGTCTTGGACTCCTATGATTTACAACATACAATAGACAACCACACAATGGCTATATGCCAAAAGCCACGTATGTGCAAGCCACCAATCTATCCATGAGACAGATAACAGGCTTAGTCAGTATACCTTACAATGGCAGCCTTGTGCACTATGAGACATTCCAAACCAGCTCTCATCTGACTGAGAGCCAATAAGCCTCAAAGTTACTTCAGATCTGTTGGATGGCTTGGGTGGACCTGCGCACCTAGATCAATATCATTAGGGAGACGGTGTGTGTGAACTCTGTTGAGCAGTGTGCCCCACTTACTAGCGCTCCAACAAGACAAACAGCGCCATCTATTGGTTTCATAGTCTTATGACAAGAGTAATAGTATTGTCATAAGACTATGAAACCAATAAATGGCGCTGTTCATGACTCATGAATATAAAGGTTATTAAATATTATATTAGGACAATCAGAAAACTTTTTGTCTCCCTAATGATTTTGATCTAGGTGCGCAGGTCCACCCAAGCCATCCAACAGATCTGAAGTAACTTTGAGGCTTACTGGCTCTCAGTCAGATGAGAGCTGGTTTAGAATGTCTCATAGTGCACAAGGCTACCATTGTAAGGTATGCTGACTAAGCCTGTCATATGTCTCATGGATAGATTGATGGCTTGCATATACCTGGCTTTTGGCATGTAGCCTTTGTGTGGTTGTATGTTGTAGATAATAGGAGTCCAAGACGCATCCAGCCATTCTCTTAATGCTGTTTCTAAACCATTGGGTTTCCATCAATTTCTAACCTTTTTTTGTGAACCAGACACCCTCTCTTCTTCAGAGCAAGGGGGTGCCTGGTTTGATGCTCGGGTCTCCCATTGACTTTCATTGTATTAAATTGTACTTGAGCACCCGCAGTATTCAGCCGAGCACTCAGATGTGCCTAGCATAGCGATGCTCGAGCCGAACAGCAGTTCGGCCTAGCATGCTAGCTCAACACTATTACCCAGTGTTTCACAAACAGTAGCGTTTCCAACAAGCTCTGTATCATTAGAAATTACCAGATCCAACAGAGCATTGCCCCTAGTGGGAGCTTCAACAAACTGGCCCATAAACTGGTCCTGCAGCATGTTGAGGAATCTTCTCCCCTTTGCTGTTGAGCAGAACCATGACCCCAGTCAATATCTGGGAAGTTAAAATCTCCCATTATGACCACTGTACCAGCCTGGGTAGCCCGCTCTATTTGGTTATACAGCTGAACTACTATCTACTCTGTGATGCTAGGGGGTCTATAGATTACACCAAGTAATATTTTTTTCAAAGTTCATTCCTCTTTCTAATTCCACCCATAAGTTTTCAACATCCTCGCTAGTGATGGACGAACATTGTACTCCTAGTGATGGATGAACATCGTATTCGTGGTCAAATTTTCGGGAACCGCGCGTTCGCGGCAGGCCCCATTGACTTTAATGGCAGGCGAACATCAAAAACCTTCAGGCCATATGTGCAGCCCCCAAATACTTACTAGAAGTGCAAAAATAGTCCCACAACATGGACAGTGGCATACCAGAGGGGGATAATTGGCAAAAATTCCCATAAAAAATATGTATTTTAATCAGGGGCCATTTTTATGAGTCTTAAAAGGGAAACTCTCAAATATGTGCCCTGCTGAAGCCTAGCCAATTTTTATTTTAGGCCATGGGAGTACAGGCCCCAAAAATTAGTCATACGCCTTACAGAAAAGAACTTGTGATTATGTGGATGGAGGTACATTAGGCGGTCACTGGCTAAAAATTTGACTGTAGGCCAGTAGAAGCCCCAAAAATTAGGCTTTAACCTGAGAGAAAAGAACTTGTGTCTCACGATGCGGTTCACTGTGACGTGGTTTGTGCCCCCTCTCAGGCGGTATTGTCTCCCTGTGGGTAGTCAGGTCTGTTGTGCCCTTGCGTTCTGGCTGCGGTGTTCCGTGGTTGCTAGGGGCAATGTCCTGTATCGCAGCTTCTTTGCTGCGGTTTCTTGTTTACCCCTGACCTGATTAGATACCTACCTGCTTGGTTCTGATGGCATTAATCTCCCTCTTCGGTTCCTAGGTGTGTCCTGTTAGGTGCACTCGTTATTCTGCAACTTCTGTCTTTGGGCGTGGAGGTTCAGGGCTCAGTCTGCATATCTATGTTTCTGCTCTTCCTGTTCATGCCAGGCCATGCCATTCCTTGAGGGTGTCTGTACCCTGCTATGTCTTTGCTCATACCTGTCCTTGTCCATGCCCGGTGGGTGTCATGCCCTTTTGTCCCTGTCATGTCTGTCTATGTTTTGCTTTGCCAGGTTTTGCTTTTGCCTTTGTCCTGCCATCTATGTCTCGGTATGTCCCGCCTGGTTCTGCATTGTTATCTTCTGATCCATTCCATGTCTTGTACCTCACTTTGCCTGTTCATGTTTCTATGCTATGTTCATGTCATGATGGCTGTGCTCCTAGTCTGTTTCTGTTGGCTCCAGGTTCACCTTCGACAGTGGGTTCCATGTCTTTCCCGGAGGGGGAATGCCCTTTCTTTGTGATGCCTTGTCCACGCTTTTCTCGCAATGCTTCCTGGAGGTAACCCTGGGACCTCCGGCACGTGACATTGTGATTATTTGCCTGGATGTACATTAGGCGGTCACTGGATAAAATTTTTACTGTAGGCCACTGGAGTACAGCCCCAAAAATGTGTCATTCACCGGACAGAAGAGAACTTGTGATTATGTGGCTGCAGGTACATCAGGACGGTCACTGGATAAAAAATGTACTGTAGGCCAGTACAAATACATGTCAAATACATATATTTAAATGAACTAAAAATATTAAATTGGATTAAAAACATGGCTAAGGAAATCCCCCCTCTTGAATAAACCTGTAGAGGTAAGTCCGGTGGGCGTATGTATATGGATATATATATATGTATCTGGCCTTTCATTGATATGTGTAGGTATGTATGTATATGTGCCCCCTTATATGGCCAATAGGGATATATATTCCCTGTTTGGCCGTGTATATATTCCCTCTTATGTAGATATATATATATATATATATATATATATATATGAGAATGTGTGTATGCAGTGCATACATCTGTATATGTGTATCTGCCATGGTTCTCCATCAGGTATATACACTGCTCAAAAAAATAAAGGGAACACACAAATAACACATCCTAGATCTGAATTAATTAAATATTCTTCTGAAATACTTTGTTCTTTACATAGTTGAATGTGCTGCCAACAAAATCACACAAAAAAAATAAATGGAAATCACATTTTTTAACCCATGGAGGTCTGGATTTGGAGTCACCCTCAAAATTAAAGTGGAAAAACACACTACAGGCTGATCCAACTTTGATGTAATGTCCTTAAAACAAGTCAAAATGAGGCTCAGTAGTGTGTGTGGCCTCCACGTGCCTGTATGACCTCCCTACAACGCCTGTGCATGCTCCTGATGAGGTGGCGGACGGTATCCTGAGGGATCTCCTCCCAGACCTGGACTAGAGCATCTGCCAACTCCTGGACAGTCTGTGGTGCAACGTGACATTGGTGGATAAAGCGAGACGTGATGTCCCAGATGTGCTCAACTGGATTCAGGTCTGGGGAACGGGCGGGCCAGTCCATAGCATCAATGCCTTCGTCTTGCAGGAACTGCTGACACACTCCAGCCACATGAGGTCTAGCATTGTCTTGCATTAGGAGGATCCCTGGGCCAACCGCACCAGCATATGGTCTCACAAGGGGTCTGAGGATCTCATCTCGGTACCTAATGGCAGTCAGGCTACCTCTGGCGAGCACATGGAGGGCTGTGCGGCCCTCCAAAGAAATGCCACCCCACACCATTACTGACCCAATGCCAAACCGGTCATGCTGGAGGATGTTGCAGGCAGCAGAACATTCTCCACGGCGTCTAGAGACTCTGTCACGTCTGTCACATGTGCTCAGTGTGAACCTGCTTTCATCTGTGAAGAGCACAGGGCGCCAGTGGCAAATTTGCCAATCTTGGTGTTTTCTGGCAAATGCCAAACGTCCTGCACGGTGTTGGGCTGTAAGCACAACCCCCACCTGTGGACGTCGGGCCCTCATATCACCCTCATGGAGTCTGTTTCTGACCGTTTGAGCAGACACATGCACATTTGTGGCCTGCTGGAGGTCATTTTGCAGGGCTCTGGCAGTGCTCCTCCTGTTCCTCCTTGCACAAAGGCGGAGGTAGCGGTCCTGCTGCTGGGTTGTTGCCCTCCTACGGCCTCCTCCACGTCTCCTGATGTACTGGCCTGTCTCCTGGTAGCGCCTCCATGCTCTGGACACTACGCTGACAGACACAGCAAACCTTCTTGCCACAGCTCGCATTGATGTGCCATCCTGGATAAGCTGCACTACCTGAGCCACTTGTGTGGGTTGTAGACTCCGTCTCATGCTACCACTAGAGTGAAAGCACCGGCAGCATTCAAAAGTGACCAAAACATCAGCCAGGAAGCATAGGAACTGAGAAGTGGTCAGGTCACCACCTGCAGAACCACTCCTTTATTGGGGGTGTCTTGCTAATTGCCTATAATTTCCACCTGTTGTCTATCCCATTTGCACAACAGCATGTGAAATTGATTGTCACTCAGTGTTGCTTCCTAAGTGGACAGTTTGATTTCACAGAAGTGTGATTGACTTGGAGTTACATTGTGTTGTTTAAGTGTTCCCTTTATTTTTTTGAGCAGTGTATATATATATATATATATATATATATATATATACATATACATATATGTGTATATATATATATATATATATATACAGTACAGACCAAAAGTTTGGACACACCTTCTCATTCTAAGAGTTTTCTTTATTTTCATGATTATGAAGGCATCAAAACTATGAATTAACACATGTGGAATTATATACATAACAAACAAGTGTGAAACAACTGAAAATATGTCATATTCAAGGTTCTTCAAAGTAGCCACCTTTTGCTTTGATTACTGCTTTGCACACTCTTGGCATTCTCTTGATGAGCTTCAAGAAGTAGTCACCTGAAATGGTCTTCCAACAGTCTTGAAGGAGTTCCCAGAGATGCTTAGCACTTGTTGGCCCTTTTGCCTTCACTCTGCGGTCCAGCTCACCCCAAACCATCTCCATTGGGTTCAGGTCCGGTGACTGTGGAGGCCAGGTCATCTGGCGCAGCACCCCATCACTCTCCTTCATGGTCAAATAGCCCTTACTTTCAAAGTTTTCCCAATTTTTTGGCTGACTGACTGACATTCTTAAAGTAATGATGGCCACTCGTTTTTCTTTACTTAGATGCTTTTTTCTTGCCATAATACAAATTCTAACAGTCTATTCAGTAGGACTATCAGCTGTGTATCCACCTGACTTCTCCTCAACGCAACTGATGGTCCCAACCCCATTTATAAGGCAAGAAATCCCACTTATTAAACCTGACAGGGCACACCTGTGAAGTGAAAACCATTTCAGGGGTCTACCTCTTGAAGCTCATCAAGAGAATGCCAAGAGTGTGCAAAGCAGTAATCAAAGCAAAAGGTGGCTACTTTGAAGAACCTAGAATATGACATATTTTCAGTTGTTTTAAACTTGTTTGTTATGTATATAATTCCACATGTATTAATTCATAGTTTTGATGCCTTCATAGTCATGAAAATAAAGAAAACTCTTTGAATGAGAAGGTGTGTCCAAACTTTTGGTCTGTACTGTATATATATATATATATGGGCCTATAACTGCCCATGTATGTCCCAGGTTTATAATGAGTATATATGTGTATATAGATGCGCCCCAAGTGTCTATATACATAAATATATATATACTTAAATGCGGCCAATTTTATGCCTCCAGGTGGCTGGTGACTTCAAAGGCTAAGGGATCAATAGATCTGAGGACTTTTGTTGAGTTTTCCCAGCTTATCAGCCTAGTTACTATGCTCTCCCCCACCTTGTCTTTGTGACATGGCTGGGCGTGTGGTGCTGCTAGCCTCAGGGGGGACAACTGGCTGTCCTGAGTGCAGGCATATGTCACAGTCACACTATGATGTCACATCCCTGAGGAGGGGGGAGGTGAGCTGATTCTGAGGCTGATATATGAGCCCCAAGCCAGGAACACGAGGGCTGTTGGAACTGGACTACAAACAGAGACACATGGGAGAGAGCAGCTCCATGACGTGCCCCTGGAGAAGGCCTAGTAACCCTGGAAGGGCTAAGTATACCCCAGCTGCATAACCCCTGCATTAACCCCTGCTCCACCAACCATCCCCTAACCCCGGGTGCTGAACTCCTGCAGTAACCCCTGCTGCTGATCTCCTGCAGCATTAACCTCAGCCCTGTCTGCCTCTGCCCATATCCTTAATTCCTGCATTCCCTGTGTGCAGCCCAGGCATACCTTTGCTGGGCTGTATTAACCCTTGATATCCTGGTCCCCTGCAATAGCCCCAATACCTCTGACCCAGGTAACCCTGGGTTTACCCCTTTATGTCCATCATCCCCTGCACTGTGATTATCCCTACATTGCAGTGATTGTGTGGTGTACAGCCCCGCTTTAACTCTTGCATTGCTCGGTTGTATTGACCCTGTATTCCCTAAACCTGTACTCATGGCTACATACTCTTTCTACCACATAGGGATAGTTTAGAGCCAGGTTGGGTGGGCTGCTAATGAATGTATGTAAGTGTATTGCATAGTTAGTTTGTGGGTGGAACTTGGGATTGAATAGTGTATTTAGTGCTGTATTTATGGTACTGTATTGTGTGTATTGTGTGCTGTAGGTTTATAATAAATATCTTGTATTATTTGTATTATACCTACTGTGTAACGTGTTGTTATTAGCGGTAGCTAGCTCAGTTAGGCACTTGCAGCTAGTTTAGCGGGTAGTGTGAAGCAAAGGAATAGTGTGTTTTATTATAAAGGTATAAATAGGCGGAGTCATCGGTAGACGGCTCCTCCTATTTATAAATATTAATTATTGATATTTGCATAAATATTGGTAATTAATACTCCCCCTTTACAAAACCCCAAATGATAATAGGTGAAATTTGATTACACAAGGTCGTCACAGGTGTTGAATTCCTCTGAGGCCCCAAAAATTAGCCATTCACCTGACAGAAAAGAACATGTGGTTATGTGGCTGGAGGTACATTAAGTGGTCACTGGATAAAAAATGTACTGTTGGCCAATACAAATACATGTCAAATTCATATGTTTAAAATAACTAAAAATATTAAATTGGATTAAAAACATGGCTAACAAAATCCCCCCTCTTGAATAAACCACAAATGAAAATAGGTGAAATTTGATCACATGTGGTCGTCACAGGTGTTGAATTCCTCCGAGGTCATGGCTCATTCATTTTTAGAAATGTGAGCTAGGCGAGTGCGCTTATCGGTCACAATCCCTCCTGCTGCGCTGAACATCCTTTTGGACAGGACACTTAACGAGGGGCAAGCCAAGAGTACCATGGCAAATTGTGCCAGCTCTGGCCACAGGTCATCCCTGCACACCCAGTAGTCCAGGGGTTCCTCGCTTGTCAGAGCGTCCACATCGGCCGTTAACCCGATGTAGTCGGACACCTGTCGGTCTAGGCGTTCCCTGAGGCTGGATCCGGAAGGTGGCTGATGGGTTGGCTGCAAGAATGATCTCATATCCGAAGTCACATCTTCAAACTGCCCTCTTCTTGCAGGCGCTGTATGATTGGTACCCGCACCTGTTTCGCTGTGGGAGGAAATTCTTCTGCCAGCGTCCGCAACAGCAGAATGCAGCATCTCTCGCAGCAAGGCCTGGAAATGCTGCATTCTGACAGCTCTCTGTGATGCTGGTAAAATGTCCGCTATTTTGTGTTTGTACCGGGGGTCTAAGTATGTTGCCACCCAGTACTGGTCCTTGACCTTTATGCTTTTTATACGAGGGTCCCTCTTCAAACACTGGGGCATAAAGGCCCACATTTGCACTAGATAGAAAGCGGTGGAGCGCCCTGGTTCCTGCTCATTGTCCAGGAGAATTTCGTCCTCGGTCTCCTCCCCCCAGCCACGGACAACACCAAGGATCCCCGAAAATTTTAAATCCTGCTTTTCTTGCTCCTCCTCCTCCTCACCGCAGCCACCATCCTCATCTGACTCCTCTTCAGACTCCTGCTGACTTGTCTCATATGGATTAGCCTCCACTGGGAATTCATTCAGCATTGCGACTTCCTCATCTTCTAGCTCCTGCTCCTCGACAGCTTGATCAATGACACGATGCAATGCATGCTACAGAAAAATGGCGTAAGGTACGATTTTACTGATGGCGCCCTGGCTGCTACTGACCAGTTTGGTGATCTCATCAAATGGCCGCAGAAGTCTGCATGCGTCGCGCATGAGCAGCCACTGCCGTGGCGAAAAGTATCCAAGCTACCCAGAACCTTTCCTGCCGCAGAGTTCATACAGGTAGTCGTTAACGGCACGTTTCTGCTGTAGCAGCCTATCAAGCATATACTGGAGTTCCAGCGCATCAGGCAGTCACAAATCAGACGTCTGACGGGCAAGTGGTGTCGCCGCTGAACGTCAGCAAGGCGAGCCATGGCTGTGTAAGATCTTCTAAAATGGCCAAAGATTTTCCTGGCCTGCCGCAAGACGAATCGCTGCACGACTAAGTTCAGGATGTGTGCCATGCACGGCACGTGTGTCATTTTACCCTGTTTCAGCGCGCTCAGCAGATTGGCACCGTTGTCGCACACCACTTTACCAACTGTCAAATTGAGCGGGGTTAGCCACTGATCGGCCTGTGACCGCAGAGCTGAAAGCAGTGCAGGAACGGTGAGGCTCTTGGCTTCCAGGCACAACAGCCGCAGCACAGCATAACAACTTCTCACCTGGAACTTCGAATAGGTTCTGGGGAGCTTGGGGGGTGCAGCGGAACAGGCGGTAGTGGTGGGAAAGGAGGAGTCTGCCAAGGAGGACACGGAGGATGGAGTAGGAGGAGGAGAAGAAGAGGCAGGCCTGCATGCAATCCGTGGCAGTAACACCAAATCCACACGGATGCCACAGGTTACATGCTTGACAGCCATCAGAAGGTTCACCCAGTGGGCAGTAAAAGTTATGTACCTTCCCTGCCAGTGTTTGCCAGACCACATGTCTGTGTCAAATGTACAGTGGATATAAAATGTCTACACACCCCTGTTAAAATGTCAGGTTTCTGTGCTGTAAAAAATTAGACAAAGATAAATCATTTCAGAACTTTTTCCACTTTTAATGTGAAACAATTGAGGTAATGATGGAGCTTAAAAATTAAAATATAACTTTTACTGATAAATCATTTAAAAGAAAAAGCGCCACGTACAGATAAATGGTTAGATATGGCTTAAAAAGCATGGAACAGTCTTACCATTCTGACGCAACCCTGATAGGGACCAACCGAGCGCGGTAAAGGCACCACGTCCGGGCTGGTTATTAGGTGTGGTTGTTGGTTGTTTTAAGATGTAGACAGTGCAGGGAACCAATATCCCTAATGATCCCTGATTGGGGATATGGACATTGCTATTGTTACCCTGCCTGTCGATACAGAGTTCCTACACCGCAAGGGGCGGCCCTGTCCGGATACCTTACCCTAGAATAAAGAGGTATCCCTATTGTGCCCTATAGGATAGTTCCCGACATGTCACGTTTCAAGTGGTCTATCATCAGGGGAAATAATCCAAGGTAGGTACAAAAGGCAGTCCTTAGATCAGTGGATCTTTAGGGTATAAAGGAGCGGGAGGACAGTGGTCCCTTGTAAGTGAAAGACCCAACAAGTTGGATTATTTCCCCTGATGATAGACCACTTGAAACGTGACACGTCGGTAATAGGGTTGAGCGAACCCGAACTTTACAGTTCGGGTTCGTACCGAACTTTAGGATTTTTGAAACCCGGACCCGAACCCGAACATTTCAGTAAAAGTTCAGGTTCGGGTTCGGTGTTCGAAGCTTTCTTGGCGCTTTTTGAAAAGCTGCAGAGCAGCCAATCAACAAGCGTTTAACTGTCTGACCTTAGAAGCCATCACAGCCATGCCTACTAATGGCATGGCTGTGATTGGCCAGAGCAGCATGTGACCCAGGCTCTATATAAGCTGGAGTCACGTAGCGCTGCACGTCACTCTGCTGTTACAAGTGTAGGGAGAGGATGCTGCTGGACTGGTGAATTCAGGGAGAGAATAGGAGAGAATCTAACTCAGCGATCTACAGACAAATCGTTGTGTGGGTGCAGGGCACAATCTTTTTACCCTGCCCTAAACCCATTGACCAAAAAAAAAACTTTTATACGTCTGTTAGTTAGGTGGGCGGCGGCGCGGGCATTTTATGCAAGCTCAGTGCACAACCACATTGAAAGTCACAATTTTTTTGGCAATATACAACATCTGGATTAGTCAGTGTGCAATTTAAGCTAGAAAATCACCTATCATTTTCTGGGGTTTTAAAAACACACTTTTTTGCCAAAAAAACCTTATTTTCCAGATCTGCAAGTGTAAAATTCAAGTTTAATATATACAGCTTTCATATTCTGTTACCAAAAAAACACTTTTTTGGCAATATACAACATCTGGATTAGTCAGTGTGCCATTTAAGCTAGAAATACACCCGTCATTTTCTGGGGTTTTAAAAATACTTTTTTTTCAGGCCTTGTAGTATCAGCACGTGTGAAATTAATCGTTTGGGCAAAAAAAAAATTGTTGGCAGCCTTTGATGCAGATGTCATTGTGAGATACATCCTTAATACATCTGAGTTAGATTCAGCCATTTGAAATACCGCCATTTGGTGCACCAATATTTAATTCAGGCCTACACTGGTTCAGGCCGTGTGAGATACACCCTCTACATACCGGGGTTTGATTCAGGCATTTGAAATACAGCCATTTTGGGCAAAGAAATCTTTAATTCAGGCCTACAGTGGGTCAGGCCGTGTGAGATACACCCTGTATATACAGGGCTTATATTCTTTCATTAATAAAACACCCTCTTTGGGGCAAAATACACAATATTTCAGGCCTTGCAGCATAAGCACGTTTGAAATTCCTCGATTATATACCGTTGCCATATTGAGTTACTAAACAAACACACGTTTGGGCAACAAAAGTTTATTTGGTAGCCTGTGGTACGGCCAATCAAGAGAAAAGAGGAGGAGAAGGGGAGAGGGTAACAGAGTGTATATGTTACCTGGATCCTCCCCGGTGCATGATCGCGCGCAGATGCATATGCCGGAACAAGCTGGCGTGCCGGTAAAGCAAGTGCGCATGCGCAAGATAGCGCCCAATCCGGAAGTCAGCGCCGCGATGCGCTCCAAAGACCGGATACGCAGCCCAGCGTCAACGTTACAACCGGCCGCCAGCCTGCGCCAAGGCTTTCATCTGCTTGTTCCGGCATATGCATCTGCGCGCGATCATGCACCGGGGAGGATCCAGGTAACATACACTCTGTTACCCTCTCCCCTTCTCCTCCTCTTTTCTCTTGATTGGCCGTACCACAGGCCTATCTAGTTATGATTTAATTTCATTGACTATAAATGTTGAAACAATCATGTGAACATTCATGGACCTCTGAGAAAGCTAGCATTTGCACTAGCGATACGCGTCAGGTTCCTTTGGCTCTCCTCACTGATGGACTTTGGTTACTCTATGTGCTACCACTGTGTTCCACGATAAGTATTTTGTTCAAGTCTTGCAGATATTTCACTGTTGTCCTGTTGGGGTATCATTATTGCTTGGTGGTTCCATTTATGCACTGTAGCACTTTATTTCCTCATCTGTGAGGTTTACCTTGTTCATCCATGTTTTTAAACTATCTGTCTTAATAAAATCATGTTTTACGTCTTGGAGGTGCGGCTGAGTTTTGGTATTTCTTTCTCTAGAGTTACTCATGTTTGCTTTTTTTGATACCAGGCCTGAACTCCGTTCTATATTGTCAGGTGTGACCCTCGTTGTTTAGTTTGGAGTTTCAGCTGCAGCACGCACGGGTGAGTCGCTTGGCGAAACAGCACCACTTCACCACCAATGACTGGGCCTCCATGCGAGACCTGTGTTCCTTGTTGCGCTGTTTCGAGTACTTCACCAACATGGCCAGTGCCGATAACACCGTTCTCATCGTTACTATCCCACTTCTATGCCTCCTTGAAAAAACACTCTTGGCGATGATGGTAGAGGATGTGGCACAGGAGGAAGAGGAAGAGGGATAATTTCATAGGGTTTCCGGCCAGTCATTCCCAAGTGGCTCCGAGGGTGGGTTCCTGTACCCACAAACCCAAGGTACACAATTGTCCAGCCAGGGCACAGTTCTGGAGGATGAGGAGGTGGAGGATGAGGAGGAGGAGATGGAGAAGGAAGAACCATGTTCACAGCAGGGTGGCACCCAGACCAGCTCATGGCCATCACTGGTGCGTGGATGGGGGGGATACAGAGGAAACAGACGATACACCTCCCACAGAGGACAGCTTTTTGTTGCCTCTGGGCAGCCTGGCACACATGAGCGATTACATGCTGCAGTGTCTCCGCAACGACCGCCGAGTTGCCCACATTCTAACTTGTGCTGATTACTGGGTGGCCACGCTGCTGGATCCTCATTACAAGGAGGCACCGTCAGCCCCTCAGAAGGCAGGGTTAGCATGGCCGAAATGTGGAAAAGCTTTGTGAGCACGCCAGCACCACCAGCTGATATGGAACGTCTTAGCAGGAGGCAGCATTTCACCAACATGGTGGAGCAGTATGTGTGCACACGCCTACACGTACTAAATGACGGGTCTGCCCCTTTCAAACTTCTGGGTCTCCAAATTTAGCCTGAGCTTGCCCTTTACGCCTTTAAGGTGCTGGCCTGCCCCGCAGCCAGTGTATTATCTGAACATGTGTTTAGCACGGCAGGGGACGTCATCACAGATAAGCGCAGCCGCCTGTCTACAGCCAATGTGGACAAGCTCACGTTTATTAAAATGAACCAGGCATGGATCCCACAGGACTTGTCCTTACCTTGTGCAGAATAGACATGTATACCGGCACTAACCAGCCATTGTTATACTGCAGCGCAATTGCTCATTCTTTTATTTTGGATATTTCACACTCTTTTAGAGTGTACCCTAATTTAAAAAAATAAAATTATAACCAAAAACCTGTGTTGGCTACCTCGTCCTCCTCCACTACCGCTTCCACCTACACTGCCTCCTCAAACTCCTACTCCAAATGGAACTCCATCTCATAAATCAAATATTTTTTTATTGTTTGTATTTATTTTATTTTATATCATTTCACTACATTTTCAGTTGCATTTTTTGGTGAAATTCACCAATTTTGGGTGTAATATACCCCTCCTCTACCTAGTTGACAGCTTAATAAATTTCAATAATTTTTCTGTTACATTCTTGGGTTGACATTATACAATTTTAGACGTGAATAAACCCCTGCTATGCATAGGTGACAGGGAATAAAATTTAATAAATTATTCAGTAATTAATGCACGCCACATCCTTTCATTCAATGCTTAAACTTTGAAAAGTTGTCACACTTTTATGCTTTAATAATTTCTCCCATATTTCAACTCTATAATTTTAAATTTTAAAAAATTAATCCTCCCTTGGATGTGGTCTCTCTTTCTCACACTCCCTCTCTGGCCTGGAACCCTGATTCCCCGTCACCCGTGATCACCATGGTAGGCGCATAAAAGAACATCGAAAGTTGATAGAGCAGATATCAAATTGGATCGTGAACATCACGGGGACGTGCGACATGGTGGGGCAGTAAGTGTGCACACGCCTACATGAACTGACTGACAGGGGTCAGCCCCTGCAACTTCTGGGTCCCCAAATTGGGCTCATGGCCTGAGCTTGCCCTTTACCCCTTGGAGGTGCTGGCCTGCCCTGCAGCCAGTGTATTGTCTGAACGTGTGTTTAGCATGACTGGAGGGAGGTTATCATAGGTTATATTTCCCAATGTTTTGGGGTGTACCCTAATTTTAAAAATAAAATTTTAAACCAAAAAGCAGTGTAGGCTACCTCCTCCTCCTCCACCACCGCTTCCACCTACACCGCCACATCCACCGCCTCCTCAACCTCCTACTCCATATGGACCTGGTCCTCCTATTAATCCTCCCTTGGATGTGGTCTCTCTTTCTCACACTCCCTCTCTGGCCTGGAACCCTGATTACCTGCCACCCATGATCACCATGGTAGGCGCATAAAAGAACATCGAAAGTTGATAGAGCAGATATCAAATTGGATCGTGAACATCACAGGGACATGCGACATGGTGGGGCAGTAAGTGTGCACACGCCTACATGAACTGACTGACAGGGGTCAGCCCCTGCAACTTCTGGGTCCCCAAATCGGGCTCATGGCCTGAGCTTGCCCTTTACCCCTTGGAGGTGCTGGCCTGCCCTGCAGCCAGTGTATTGTCTGAACGTGTGTTTAGCACGACTGGAGGGGGTTATCACAGGTTATATTTCCCAATGTTTTGGGGTGTACCCTAATTTTAAAAATAAAATTTTAAACCAAAAAGCAGTGTAGGCTACCTCCTCCTCCTCCACCACTGCTTCCACCTACACCGCCACATCCACCGCCTCCTCAACCTCCTACTCCATATGGACCTGGTCCTCCTAGATCAAGATTATTATTTCTTATTTTTACCTACTTTATGTTATTTTAATTAATTTCCCTATCCACATTTGTTTGCAGAGCACTTGCCATGCTCTTAACCACATTTTGATGCAACCACACCTAATAACCAGCCCAGACCTGGTGCATTTCCTTTACAGCGCTCAGTTGGTCCCTATCAGGGTTGCGTTGGAATGGTAAGACTGTTCCATACTTTTTAAGCCATATCTAACCATTTATCTCTACGTGGCGCGTTTTCATGTAAATGATTTATCAGTAAAAGTTATTTTTTAAGCTCCCTCATTACTGCTATTGTTTTCCAAAATGCTAGTGGGAGCTCCCTTATCTATTACTCATTGTCATACATATGGTTTTCTCCACTTTTGATGTGACCTATAAACTGCACCACTCAATTGAAAAGCAAACTGAAATCTTTTTAGGTGGAGGGAAGAAAGCAAAAAAAAACTAAAATAATGTGGTTGCAAAAGTGTGCACACCCTCTTATAACTGTATAACTGAGGATGTAGCTGTGTTCAGAATTAACCAATCACATGTTAAATAGGAGTCAGCATACTCCTGCCAGCATTTAAAGTGCCTCTGATTAACCCCAAATAAAGTTCAGCTTCTCTAGTTGGTCTTTCCTGAAATTTTTTTAGTCGCATCCCACAGCAAAAGCCATGGTCCACAGAGAGCTTCCAAATCATCAGAGGGATCTCATTGTTAAAAGGTATCTGTCACGACCGCTATCCCAGCAGCAGTCGTGTCGCACCAGACAGAGGGGAAGGGGGACCCTTATCTACGGATGGGAAATAGAATGGCCACCCCTGACTAACCCTAAGCTGGCACCTGTCTGCCCTGATACCCTAGACGGGGTGTGAACCCATGCGGCGAGCAGGATGCCTAAACCCTCAGTCACCCTAACAAGACTAGACTGGGGAAAGGCCGATGGGAGCACTAGTCACCATCACTCACGTCTAGGAGAACAACAGGGGAAGACAGCAACAAACAAACAATCTATAGCAGAGATAGACTTATCCAGTCACGAGCAGAGAAGGCGATCCCAAACACGACAGTCCACGCCGCACAAGAGCTCCACAGCAACACCGTCAAACGATCTCCTTCAAAGGTCAGAATAGCACTGGAAGTAAGGACTATATCTGGCAATGACTGCAAGTGAAACTGAAACTAATATAGTAGCTGGGAGTGGCAGACAGGACTCACCTGAGAAGGATGCCTACAAACTCCCAGTCAGGACAAAAAGGTTCACAAGGCAAAACCCGGATGACATACCCTGAACCACGTAGCAAACTCACAAGCTATCGCGAGTAGCAAGTCGATGCGACCTTCTCCTCCCAGACCTGTCTGGATCAGTCACAGTCGTGACAGTACCCCCCTTTCTACGAGGGGCCCCCGGACCCTCAAGACCAGGCCTCTCCGGATGGGAGCTATGAAAAGCCCGAATGAGTCTGTCCGCTTTTATCTCTGATGCTGGAACCCACATTCTCTCTTCGGAACCATAACCTCTCCAGTGCACCAGGTACTGAAGAGAGCGGCGAACATGTCGTGAATCAACAATCTTTTCTACCTGAAACTCAAGACTGCCATCAACAACCACCGGTGGAGGCGGTAGTGGCAATGGTTCAGGAGGTTCTACATATCTCTTAAGCAGAGATCTGTGGAAGACATTATGGATCCTTTGAGTCTGAGGTAGCTCCAGATGAAAAGCCACCGGGTTAATGATCTTAATTACCCTATAAGGACCAATAAATCTCGGACCAAATTTCCACGAGGGAACCTTCAACTTGATATTTCTGGTAGACAACCACACCAAGTCATTCACCCCGGACCTTCAGAGCGCTTCCTATCAGCCGCACGTTTGTATCTACCACCAATTCTCTTTAAACTTTCTTGCACACTCTGCCACACTGAAGAAAGTGAAGACGCAAATCGTTCCTCCTCGGGAATCCCAGACGGCCCCCCCTCACTAAACGTACAAAACTGAGGATGGAAACCATGCGCACTAAAAAATGGTGACTTATCGGTGGACTCTTGACGACGATTATTAATGGCAAACTCAGCTAACGGTAAATAAGATGACCATTCCTCCTGATTTTCGGAAACAAAGCATCTCAAATATGTCTCTAGGTTTCGATTGGTACGTTTAGTCTGACCGTTGGACTGTGGATGGAAAGATGAAGAAAACGACAGATGAACCCCTAAACGAGAACAAAAAGCTTTCCAAAATTTTGAAACAAATTGGGTACCACGATCCGAAACAATATCGGAAGGGACCCCATGAAGCTTCACGATGTGGTCAATAAAAACCTGAGCCAGTGTGTTAGCATTAGGCAATGCGGCAAGAGCAATAAAGTGCACCATTTTACTGAATCTGTCAACAACTACAAGAATAACAGTCTTCCCCACTGATACTGGTAGATCCGTAATGAAATCCATTGATAGGTGCGTCCAAGGCCTGTTGGGGATGGCCAGAGGTAAAAGACGCCCTGCCGGACGAGTATGATCTACCTTAGAACGAGCACAGGTAGCACATGCAGACACAAAATTCAACACCTCCTGGCCACCAGAACCGACAAGACACTAACTCAGAGGTTGCCCTACTACCTCGGTGTCCTGCCAGTGGGGAGTTATGGTGTTCTTTTAGTATCTCCAGGCGTAAATTTTCTGGCACAAACAGTTTACCCGAGGGGCAGGAGGCCGGGGCGTCCCCCTGAGCTTCCAACACCCTCCCCTCCAAACCTGAGTGTAATGCAGAGACCAACACCCCCTTTTTCAAAATGGGCTCTGGTACATCAACATCACCCCCTCCAGGAAAACTTCGGGACAATGCATCCGCCTTAGTATTTTTTGCCCCCAGGCGATAGGTTATTACAAAATTAAACCTAGTGAAAAATAACGACCACCGAGCCTGTCTAGGGGTGAGACGTTTAGCAGACTCCAGATATAATAAGTTTTTGTGATCAGTAATCACCGTGACGGGATGAACTGCCCCCTCCAAAAAATGACGCCACTCCTCAAAGGCCAACTTAATAGCCAAAAGTTCCCTGTTGCCAATATCATAGTTCCTTTCTGCAGTAGACAATTTCTTCGAAAAGAAAGCACAGGGACGCCATTCACCAGGGGACGGGCCCTGAGATAGTACCGCTTCCACCCCCATCTCTGATGCGTCAACCTCTACAATAAAAGGAAGCGAGACATCTGGCTGTACGAGAATAGGGGCCAAGATGAATCTCTCCTTCAGAGATGCAAAGGCAGTTTTGGCTGCATGTGACCATTTGGAAAAATCGGATCCCTTTCGGGTCATGTCCGTCAGTGGTTTGACCACCAAGGAATAGTTCTTTATAAACTTTCTATAAAAATTGGCAAACCCCAGGAAGAGTTGCAATGCCTTCAGGTTCTCAGGCAGATCCCAGTCCATAATCGCCCAGACTTTCTCTGGATCCATGCGGAAACCTGAATCTGACAACACATACCCCAGAAATGGCAGTTCTTTTACGGCGAACACACATTTCTCTAATTTAGCAAACAATTTGTTGGCCCTTAATATCTGCAGCACTTGTCTCACATGGATCTTATGTGTATCCAGATCCGGGGAATAGACCAGGATGTCATCAAGATATATCACAACAAATCTCCCGATAAGGTGACTAAAAATATCGTTGACAAAATGTTGGAACACCGCAGGCGCATTAGTAAGACCAAATGGCATGACCAGATTTTCATAATGCCCTTCCGGAGTATTAAAATGCCGTTTTCCACTCATCCCCCTCTTTGATGCGAACCAGGTTATAGGCTCCTCTGAGATCCATTTTGGAGAACCATTTAGCACCAGCAACCTGATTAAAGAGGTCGGGAATGAGAGGAAGAGGATAGGGATTTCGGATAGTTATCCGGTTTAATTCCCGGAAATCCAGGCAAGGACGCAGGCCCCCATCTTTCTTTTTAACGAAAAAGAACCCTGCAGCCACGGGTGAAGAAGAGGGTCTGATGTGTCCTTTAGCCAAACTCTCCGAAATATAATCTTGCATAGCCTTCCTCTCCGGGCCGGAAAGATTGTATAACCGGGTTTTAGGTACTTTTGCCCCAGGTAATAGATTAATCGGGCAATCATATGGACGATGAGGTGGTAACCCCTGACAACCCTTCTCAGAGAACACATCCATAAAATCTGACAGAAAGGCAGGTAAAGATGTTACAGAGAGTGTAGAGCACCTACTACTCAAGCAGTTGTCCTTACAATGTTCACTCCACTCCACAATCTCCCCGGCCTGCCAATCCACCACTGGATTATGAGTCACCAGCCAGGGAAGCCCCAATACCATAGGAGCCGGAAGACCGTCCAGGACATAACAAGAGGTTTGCTCTTTATGGAGGTCCCCTACCTGCAGATGGATATTATGGATGATCTGAGTTAACTCTCTCTGAGTAAGAGGGGAGGAGTCGATGGCAAAAACAGGAATAGTTCTGCGTACCGGTTCCGGAGTAAAACCCAGACCCTGAGCAAACCGTGAATCCACCAAGTTGACCCCCGCCCCACTGTCCAAAAAGACGGAACAGATCTCAGTCTTATTGCCCGCCTCAACGGTAGCGGACAACAAAAACTGAGACATGCGTGTGGAGGAAACGAATACGCCCAGACTGTTATCCTCCGCACAATCTGGGGACTCTAGTTTTCCGGCGGCTCCTTTGTTTGTGGTCTCTTGGGTTCTGAGGGACAAACCTTTACAAAATGACCCCTCCCCCCACAACGAAAACAAACCTCTAACCTACGGCGGAACTTAGGAGGATTCACCCGTCTAGTGGCGCCCCCTATTTGCATTGGTTCGACTGGATCATAGCAAACCGATCCCTGCCCTATAGAGGCCTCCGTAAAATGTATTAGTCTCTCCCTGAGTCGTCTGTCGATTCTTATGGACAGAGACATAGCAGCCTCAAGAGACCCAGGGACCTCGTATACCGCCAGCGCGTCTTTTAATTTTTCAGATAACCCCTGGCAGAACTGACTCCTAAGGGCCGAGTCGTTCCATAATGTATCAGTAGCCCACCTACGGAATTCAGAACAATATAGTTCAGCAGACCGGTTCTCTTGCCGAAGTCTACGTAGTTTAGACTCAGCCAGTGAGACCCTGTACGGGTCATCATATACGAGACCCAGGGCTTCCAAAAACTCCTCCACTGATCGTAAGGCCGGAGAGTCTGATGGTAGGGAGAAAGCCCAAGCCTGCGGATCTCCTTGCAGGAGAGAAATTACAATGCCCACCCGTTGTTCCTCACCGCCGGAGGATCTAGGGAGTAACCTGAAGAACAATTTGCAGGCTTCTCTGAAGGTTACAAATTGGTCTCTCCCTCCTGAGAACCTATCAGGTAAAGCCACTTTTGGCTCAGGAGTACTTTGGTTTCCCGTAGTAACGGTTGAACCCAAGGACTGCTGCTGCTGCTGCAGCACTGTTGCTTTTATTCCTGCCACTTCAAGGGATAACCCCTGTAATTGTTTCGCCAAAACCGTAACCGGATCCATAGTGGAACAGAAAAAATACAAAGCAAAACAGCAAGCAAAAAAAAAAAAAAAGAAATGTCACTTTTTTTTTTAAAAGGCCAGATATACTGTCACGACCGCTATCCCAGCAGCAGTCGTGTCGCACCAGATGGAGGGGAAGGGGGACCCTTATCTACGGATGGGAAATAGAATGGCCACCCCTGACTAACCCTAAGCTAGCACCTGTCTGCCCTGATACCCTAGACGGGGTGTGAACCCGTGCGGCGAGCAGGATGCCTAAACCCTCAGTCACCCTAACAAGACTAGACTGGGGAAAGGCTGATGGGAGCACTAGTCACCATCACTCACGTCTAGGAGAACAACAGGGGAAGACAGCAACAAACAAACAATCTATAGCAGAGATAGACTTATCCAGTCACGAGCAGAGAAGGCGATCCCAAACACGACAGTCCACGCCGGACAAGAGCTCCACAGCAACACCGTCAAACGATCTCCTTCAAAGGTCAGAATAGCACTGGAAGTAAGGACTATATCTGGCAATGACTGCAAGTGAAACTGAAACTAATATAGTAGCTGGGAGTGGCAGACAGGACTCACCTGAGAAGGATGCCTACAAACTCCCAGTCAGGACAAAAAGGTTCACAAGGCAAAACCCGGATGACATACCCTGAACCACGGAGCAAACTCACAAGCTATCGTGAGTAGCAAGTCGCTGCGACCTTCTCCTCCCAGACCTGTCTGGATCAGTCACAGTCGTGACAGTGTCAGTCAGGAGAAGAGTACAAACAAATTTCCAAGGCATTAGATATACCATGGAACACAGTGAAGACAGTCATCATCAAGTGGAGAAAATATGGCACAACAGTGACATTACCAAGAACTGGATGTCTCTCCAAAATTGATGAAAAGACGAGAGGAAAACTGGTCTGGGAGGCTACGAAGAGGCCTACAGCAACATTAAAGGAGCTGCAGGAATATCTGGCAAGTACTGGCTGTGTGATACATGTGACAACAATCTCCCGTATTCTTCATATGTCTGGGCTATGGGGTAGAGTGGCAAGATGAAAGCCTTTTCTTACGAAGAAAAACATCCAAGCCAGGCTACATTTTGCAAAAACACATCTGAAGTCTCCCAAAAGCATGTGGGAAAAGGTGTTATGGTCTGATGAAACCAAGGTTGAACTTTTTGCCCATAATTCCAAAAGATATGTTTGGCCCAAAAACAACACTGCACATTACCAAAAGAACACGATACCCACCATCAAGCATGGTGGTGGCAGCATCATGCTTTGGGGCTGTTTTTCTTCAGCTGGAACTGGGGCCTTAGTTAAGCTAGAGGGAATTATGAACAGTTCCAAATACCAGTCAATGTTGGCACAAAACCTTCAGGCTTCAGCTAGAAAGCTGAACATGAAGAGGAACATGAATCCGATTGAAAATCTGTGGGGTGATCTGAAGAGGGCCGTGCACAGGAGTGCCCTTGCAATCTGAAAGATTTGGAGTGTTTTTGCAAAGAGTGGGAAAATCTTGCCAAGTCATTGTGACTTGGCAAGATTTTCCCACTCTTTGCAAGGGCATCTGCCATGCTGATAGACTGATACCCCAAAAATACTGAGTGCTGTAGTAAAATCAAAAGGTGCTTCAACAAAGTATTAGTTTAAGGTCTCATGCACACGACCGTTGTGTGCATCTGTGGCCATTGTTCCGTTTTCAGTAATTTTCTGCGGACCCATTGACTTTCAATGGGTCAGTTGAAAACTCAGAAAATGCACCGTTGTTCATCCGCGGCCGTGATCCATGTTTCCTGTCCGTCAAAAAAATAGGACCTGTCTTATTTTTTTGACGGACAACGGTTGACGGACCAATTCAAGTCAATGGGTCCGTGAAAAAACACGGATGCACACAAGATTGGCATCCGCGTCAGTGATCCGTGGCCGTAGGCTACTTTTACACAGACGGATCGAAGATCCATCTGCATAAAAGCTTTTTCAGAGCTGAGTTTTCACTTCGCGAAAACTCATATCCGACAGTATATACTAACACAGAGGCGTTCCCATAGTGATGGGGACCCTTCAAGTTAGAATATACTAAGAACTGTGTACATGACTGCCCCCTGCTGCCTGGCAGCACCCGATCTCTTACAGGGGGCTGTGATCCGCAAAATTAACCCCTCAGGGGTGCTGTCAGGCAGGAGGGGGCACCCCCCCTCCCTCCACAGTTTTAAATTCATTGGTGGGCAGTGTGCCCCCTCTCCCCTGCATTACATTCATTGGTGGCCAGTGCGGCCCCCCTCCCTCCCCTGTATTACTGTACATTCATTGGTGGCCAGTGCGGCCCCCCCTCCCTCCCCTGTATTACTGTACATTCATTGGTGGCCAGTGGGCCCCCCCTCCCTCCCCTGTATTACTGTACATTCATTGGTGGCCAGTGGGTCCCCCCTCCCTCCCCTGTATTACTGTACATTCATTGGTGGCCAGTGGGCCCCCCCTCCCTCCCCTGTATTACTGTACATTCATTGGTGGCCAGTGGGCCCCCCCCTCCCTCCACCTCCTAATTAAAATCCCCCCCATCATTGGTGGCAGCGGAGAGTTCTGATCGGAGTCCCAGTTTAATCGCTGGGGCTCCGATCGGTAACCATGGCAACCAGGACGCTACTGCAGTCCTGGTTGCCATGGTTACTTAGTAATTCGGTCACAGACAGCGAAGTTAAGTATAATGCTTCTAAAATTGCTAAGTAACCATGGCAACCAGGACTGCAGTAGCGTCCTGGTTGCCATGGTTACCGATCGAAGTCCCAGCGATTAAACTGGGACTCCGATCGGAACTCTCCGCTGCCACCAATGATGGGGGGGGATTTTAATTAGGAGGGGGAGGGAGGGTGGCCCACTGGCCACCAATGAATGTACAGTAATACAGGGGAGGGAGGGGGGGCCCACTGGCCACCAATGAATGTACAGTAATACAGGGGAGGGAGGGGGGCACACTGGCCACCAATGAATGTACAGTAATACAGGGGAGGGAGGGGGGCACACTGGCCACCAATGAATGTACAGTAATACAGGGGAGGGAGGGGGGGCACACTGGCCACCAATGAATGTACAGTAATACAGGGGAGGGAGGGGGGGCCCACTGGCCACCAATGAGTGTACAGTAATACAGGGGAGAGAGGGGGGGCCGCACTGGCCACCAATGAATTTAAAACTAGGGAGGGAGGAGGGTGTGCCCCCTCCTGCCTGGCAGCACCTGATCTCTTACAGGGGGCTATGATACGCACAATTAACCCCTCAGGTGCGGCACCTGAGGGGTTAATTGTGTGGATCACAGCCCCCTGTAAGAGATCGGGTGCTGCCAAGCAGCAGGGGGCAGTCATGTACACAGTTCGTAGTATATTCTAACTTGAAGCATCCCCATCACTATGGGAACGCCTCTGTGTTAGAATATACTGTCGGATATGAGTTCACAATCTAACTCATGGTGATGGGGACGCTTCAAGTTAAAATATACCATCGGATTGGAGAAAACTCAGATCCGATGGTATAATAGGGACTCCTGACTTTACATTAAAAGTCAATGGGGGACGGATCCGTTTGTAATTGCACCATATTGTGTCAACGTCAAACGGATCCATCCCGATTGACTTGCATTGTAAATCAGGGTGGATCCGTTTGGCTCCGCACGGCCAGGCGGACACCAAAACCAATTTTTTCCTTCATGTCCGTGGATCCTCCAAAAATCAAGGAAGACCCACGGAAGAAAAAACGGACACGGATCACGGACCTACGACCCCGTTTTTGCGGACCGCAAAAAAAACCGGTCGTGTGCATGAGGCCAAAGGGTGTGCACACTTATGCAACCATATTATTTTATTTAGATCTTGTAGTGTGTCATAAATCCCGGGGACAAATTCAGTCCAGTATTCAAAGTATCAAGCAGTGTTATAAATTTCGATTCCCAAATTATTCTAGCTCTTTGGGATTTGAAGTTACCTTTTAATATGAGAACTTTCATGTGTCCTGTGCTACAGAAATGCTTAGCGACAGGAAAGTGCAGCTGCTTCTCTTTAATTGTTTGGTGGTGGGACCTCATCTTTGCATTGAGTTTCTGTCCTGTTTCTCCAACATAGAGGCCTCCAACAGGAAATTTAGTGCAGAGAATCAGATAAACAACATTAGCTGTAGAACACGTGAATGTCCCAGGAATGTTATAGTCCTGCTGTGTGTTGGGGATCCAGATCTTATCTGTTGTCATTATATGGGAACAGGTTTTGCATCTTCTTATATTACAGGGATGGGGTTCCTTTATCCGTGATACATGGCCTTGAACTTGATCTGATCAGAATATTCCTTAGATTTGGAGGTTGTCAGTAATCTAGTAAGGGGGGATCTGGGAATATTGTTTTTAGTTGTTCATCCCTACCTAGGACATGATGTAATATTTTGGCAGCTTTCCTCAGTACCTCTAGTAGATCACAACCAGAGATACGCGCTGGTTCTGTTTCTTTTCATTGTATTGGAGAAGTTGACTTCTGGGTATCTTGGTGGCTCTTGTGATTTGATCTTCAATTGAAGCAGGATGATAGCCCTGGTGTAAAAATGTCTTTCAGATATTGTATGTTTGGGGTAGAAGCTGTCCCATTTGAGGTATGTAGGCCGATCAATAGGTTTTCAATACAGGGATGTCTGTATTGAGCCGTCTAGAAGTTTTATGGTGGTGTCCAGAAAACTGACTTCTGTGTGTGAATAGTTGAGGGTCAGATTTATGGTGGGATGGAATTTGTTGAATTGTTCATAAAATTTTATTAGTTCATGTTCAGAGTCGGCCCAGATCATTAGGATGTTGTCAATGAAACGGAAGTAGGCCAAGGGTTTTTTGGGGCAGGATACCAAAAAGGCATTTCCCAGTTTTGCCATGAAGAGATTTGCATATTGCGGTGCCATTTTACTGCCCATGGCGGTCCCAGTGCATTGTAAATAGTGCATTATAAAAAAGAAAAAACTGAGGATGACAGGCAAATTTATAAGATTAGGCAAAGAGAGGCCAAACAAGTTATAAGAGCTTGTAAAGCACAAGCAGAAGAGAAATTAGCCCAGTCAGTGAAAAAAGGCAATAAGGCATTCTTCAGATACATAAATAAAAAAAAGGAAACTAAAACAAGGAATTAACAAATTAAAAACAAAAGAAGGAAGGTATATGGAAGAAGATAAAGAACTAGCTGACTGCCTCAATGAATACTTCTGTTCAGTTTATACAAAGGAAAATGAAGAAAAAGGACCTCAGTTAGGAAGGAAGACAAATTAATCTTTTGATGCATGTGTCTTTACAGAGGAAGAGGTTCTAAGTCAGCTGTCTAAAATTAATACAAATAAGTCACAGGGGCCTGATGGGATATACCCAAAGCTATTAAAAGAGCTCAGCGGTGAACTAGCAAAACCATTAACAGATTTATTTAACCAATCACTGGTAACAGGAGTCGTCCCAGAAGATTGGAAATTGGCAAATGTTGTGCCCATTCACAAGAAAGGTAGTAGGGAGGAATCGGGCAACTATAAGCCAGTAAGCCTGACATCAATAGTGGGGAAATTAATGGAAACCATACTTAAGGAGAGGATTGTGGAACATCTAAAATCCCATGCATTAAAAGATAAAAAACAGCATGGGTTTACTTCAGGGAGATCATGTCAAACTAATCTTATTGATTTTTTTGATTGGGTGACTAAAATAATAGATGGCGGAGGTGCAGTAGACATCGCTAATCTAGACTTTAGTAAGGCTTTTGATACTGTCCCACATAGAAGGCTTATCAATTGCAGTCTTTGTGCTGTGACTCCCATATTGTTGAATGGATTAGGCAGTGGCTGAGGGACAGACAACAGAGGGTTGTATTCAAAGGAGTATTTTCAGACCATGGTCTTGTTACCAGTGGGGTACCTCAGGGATCTGTTATGGGAACCATATTGTTTAATATCTTTATCAGCGAAATTGCAGAAGGCCTTGATGGTAAGGTGTGTCTTTTTGCTGATGACAAAAAGATTTGGAACAGGGTTGATGTTCCTGGAGGGAAACACCAAATGGAAAAGGATTTATGAAAACTAGAGGAATGGTCAAAAATCTGGCAACTCCATTATTAGGGGAACAGATAGGGAAATCTGTCACAAAGTGTCATGGTCTTACCTTCTTGCTGTTCTCCTTCGTTTGACATGTGCTGGCGGCCATCTTGGTTTCTGGGTTTCTTGTAGCCTCCCACCCTGCGGCTCCTCCTTCCCACTGGGAGGAGCTGGATGCCTAGCTCATATATATAGGAGGTCTGTGGCTTCAGTTCCTTGCTTGGTCCTCCTGTGTTCACATGCTTCTAGACTGCTGCTGCTTCTGGTTCCTGATCCTGGTTTCGTCCGACTACCCTGCTGGTTCCTGATCCTGGTTTCGTCCGACTACCCTGCTGGTTCCTGATCCTGGCTTCGTCTGACTACCCTTCTGGTTCCTGACCTTTGGCTTCGCAAAGACTCTGCTTCGGTTTCGCCATCCGTTTGGACTTTTGCTTTACAGCTTTATTTTCAATAAAGCCTTCTTATTTTCACTTCCTCGGTTCCTCGGCCTCGTCCGGTCCAAGTGGGCAATCGTGAGGAGTATGAGGTGAGCAATATCCTGGACTCACGCCTGGTCCGCGGTCGGGTGCAGTTTTTGGTCCATTGGCGTGGTTATGGTCCAGAGGAGCGTTCCTGGGTTCCCTCCGCAGATGTCCATGCTCCTGCCTTGCTCCGAGCCTTCCACGCACGCTTCCCTCTGAAACCGTTCTTTACTCCGCGGAGGAGGGGTCCTTGAGGGGGAGGTACTGTCATGGTCTTACCTTCTTGCTGTTCTCCTTCGTTTGACATGTGCTGGCGGCCATCTTGGTTTCTGGGTTTCTTGTAGCCTCCCACCCTGCGGCTCCTCCTTCCCACTGGGAGGAGCTGGATGCCTAGCTCATATATATAGGAGGTCTGTGGCTTCAGTTCCTTGCTTGGTCCTCCTGTGTTCACATGCTTCTAGACTGCTGCTGCTTCTGGTTCCTGATCCTGGTTTCGTCCGACTACCCTGCTGGTTCCTGATCCTGGTTTCGTCTGACTACCCTGCTGGTTCCTGATCCTGGCTTCATCTGACTACCCTTCTGGTTCCTGACCTCTGGCTTCGCAAAGACTCTGCTTCGGTTTCGCCATCCGTTTGGACTTTTGCTTTACAGCTTTATTTTCAATAAAGCCTTCTTATTTTCACTTATCTCTTGTTGTACGTCTGGTTCATGGTTCCGTGACACAAAGACTGTGATCGCCGAACAGTGTGCTGTCTCCCCGGCGCTAGAGTTAGACACATCGCGAATCGGGTTGAGAGATTACTGGGAGGGGCTGGAGAAGATCCAGTGGTTATGGTCCATATCGGAACCAATGACAGAGTTAGAGGTAGGTGAAGAGTTCTTAAAAATGATTTCAGGGATTTAGGTCAAAAGCTTAGGGCAAGGACCTCAAAGGTAGTATTTTCCTAAATACTGCCTGTACCACGAGCCACACAAGAAAGGCAGTGGGAGATTATGGAGATTAACAAGTGGCTCAAAAACTGGTGTAGGAAGGAGGGGTTTGGGTTCCTGGAGAACTGGGCCAACTTCTCTATCGGCTAAAGGGTCTATCGTAGGGACGGGCTGCACCTCAATGGGGAAGGGGCAGCTGTGCTGGGGAGAAAGATGGCTAGAAGGTTGGAGGAGTGTTTAAACTAGGGACTGGAGGGGAGGGAAATTACACGATGGGAGGGGAAGATAGTGCAGCTAGAGACCGGGGGCAAGGTAGTGGGACTGGGGGAGGAATGGAAGGAGGGACTAGAACAGCTCAGAAGGAAAGGTGTAGGGTAAAAAATATACTTAAACCTCTCAAATGTATGTATACTAATGCCAGAAGCCTGACTAATAAAACTGGGGAGCTGGAATTAGTGATGTGTGAGGAGAACTATGACATAGTGGGAATAACTGAGACATGGCTGGATGATAGCTATGACTGGGCAGTTAATGTACAAGGTTACAGTCTGTTTAGAAAGGATCGTCAAAACCAGAGAGGGGGAGGGGTTTGCCTTTATGTAAAGTCTTGTCTAAAGCCCACACTCCGTGAAGATATAAGAGGGACATGAACATGTGGAGTCACTGTGGGTAGAGATACATGGAGCTAAAAACAACAATAAATTACTAATAGGAGTTTACTATAAACCACCTAAAATGCCAGATTCCACAGAAAATCTACTACTAAACGAGATAGATGAGGCGGCAAATCATAATGAGGTGGTTATTATGGGGGACTTCAACTACCCAGAAATAGACTGGGAAACAGAAACTTGTATATCTCATAAGGGAAACAGGTTCTTGGCAATAACCAAAGACAATTACCTCTCCCAACTGGTTCAGGACCCGACTAGAGGGACGGCCATACTGGACTTAGTATTAACCAATAGGCCTGACAGAACAATTATCATTCAAAAGAGCATTTCTACAGGGAGGAACAAAAATACCAAACTTCAAAAAAGCTAAATTTAGCCAACTAAGAGAGGCCATAGGCCTAACTAACTGGGACAAAGTCCTCAAAAATAAAAATACAGCCACAAAATGGGATATCTTTAAAAACATCCTAAAATCTCATTGTGAGAGCTACATACCGTATGGGAATAAAAGGTTAAGGAACAAAAAGAAAGCAATGTGGATAAATAGAACTGTAAAGAAAGCAATAAATGACAAAAAGAAAGCATATAAATCACTAAAACAGGAGGGTAGCACGGAAGCACTGAAAAACTATAAGGAAAAAAATAGAACATGTAAAAAACAAATAAAAGTGGCCAAACTAGAGACCGATAGATTAATTGTCAAAGAGAGTAAAACTAACCCTAAAATGTTCTTCAATTATATAAATGTTAAAAAGTATAAATCTGAAGGTGTCGGCCCTTTAAAGAGTAATGAGGGGGGAGTCGCAGAGAGCGACGAGGAGAAAGCAAAGCTATTAAATATTTTTTTCTCCAATGTATTCAATGAGGAAAATAAACTGTCAGATGAAATGCAGAATGTAAAAATAAATTCCCCATTAAAAGTGCCCTTTCTGACCAGAAAGAAGTACAACAGCGACTTAAAAAGATTAAAATAGACAAAACACCAGGATCGGATGGCATACACCCCCGTATCCTAAGGGAATTAAGTAATGTCATAGCCAGACCCTTATTTCTGATATTTGCAGACTCTATACTGACAGGGAATGTCCCACAGGATTGGCGCATGGCAAATGTGGTGCCAATATTCAAAAAGGGTCTAAAAACAGAGCCTCGAAACTATAGGCCGGTAAGTTTAACATCTGTTGTGGGTAAACTGTTTGAAGGTTTTCTGAGAGATGCTATCTTAGAGCATCTCAACGGAAATAAGCAAATAACGCCATATCAGTATGGCTTCGCGAGGGATCGGTCATGCCAAACTAATTTAATCAGTTTCTATGAGGAGGTAAGTTCTAGACTTGACAGCGGCGAATCAATGAATGTCGTATATCTGGACTTCTCCAAAGCATTTGACACTGTACCACATAAAAGGTTAGTATATAAAATGAGAATGCTCGGACTGGGAGAAAACGTCTGTATGTGGGTAAGTAACTGGCTCAATGATAGAAAACAGAGGGTGGTTATTAGTGGTACACACTCAGATTGGGCCACTGTCACTAGTGGGGTACCTCAGGGGTCAGTATTGGGCCCTATCCTCTTCAATATATTTATTAATGATCTTGTAGAAGGCTTGCATAGTAAAATATCAATTTTCACAGATGACACTAAACTGTGTAAAGTAATTAACACTGAAGAGGACAGTATACTGTATATATACTACAGAGGACAGTATACTGTATATATACTACAGAGGACAGTATACAGTAGGTGTTTGTGACATTGTGTTTTCAGCACGACAGCGTCGCGCTGATACTCGGCGACGTGGTGCCGAGATCTCGCACTCACTGGGATAGCGACAGCACATCCCAGCAAGCGCGTCATAGAAGAGGCGGGAGATCCGACTTGGATTCCCGCCAATTCTACACGTGTGCGGCGTTTGTTATGAATCCTGAGGGGGAAGTCCCCGCCGGATTTTAAATAAAAATCCGGCCTGGGTCCCGCCCTCAGGAGCATACCGGGCCCTTAGGTCTGTTATGGGTTGTAAGGAGAGCCCCCCCTACGCCGAAAAAAACGGCGTAGGGGGTCCCCCTACAATCCATACCAGACCCGTATCCAAAGCACGCTACCCGGCCAGCCAGGAAGGGAGTGGGGACGAGCGAGCGCCCCCCCCCCCCCTCCTGAGCCGTACCAGGCTGCATGCCCTCAACATGGGGGGTTGGGTGCTCTGGGGCAGGGGGCGCACTGCGGCCCCCCCACCTCAGAGCACCCTGTCCCCATGTTGATGAGGACAGGGCCCCTTCCCGACAACCCTGGCCGTTGGTTGTCGGGGTATGCGGGCAGGAGGCTTATCGGAATCTGGGAGCCCCCTTTAATAAGGGGGCCCCCAGATACCGGCCCCCCACCCTAAGTGAATGAGTATGGGGTACATCGTACCCCTACCCATTCACCTGCAAGAAAAGTGGTAAAAACACAAATAAACCACACAGTGTATTAAAATATTTTATTTTTCTGCTCCGGAGGCCGCCCCCTGTCTTCTTTATTAGCTCTTTTACCAGGGGGGGCTCTTCTTCTTCCGATATCCCGACGGGTCTTCTCCGCTATCCGGGGGGGGTCTTCTCAACTCTCCGGGGTTCTCCTTCTGTCTTCTCCTTCTGTCTTGTTGTCTCCTTCTGTCTTCTGTCTCCGGGGGGGGCTCTTCTTCTTCCGATATCCCGACGGGTCTTCTCCGCTATCCGGGGGGGTCTTCTCAACTCTCCGGGGTTCTCCTTCTGTCTTCTCCTTCTGTCTTGTTGTCTCCTTCTGTCTTCTGTCTCTGGGGGGGGCTCTTCTTCTTCCGATATCCCGACGGGTCTTCTCCGCTATCCGGGGGGGTCTTCTCAACTCTTCGGGGTTCTCCTTCTGTCTTCTCCTTCTGTTCTTCTTCTGTCTTCTCCTTCCTTCTTGTTGTCTCGGCGCACCCCGGTTCTTCGTCTCGCGAGACTCGGCGCACCCCGATTCTTCTCTCTGTTGTTGACTCGGCGCACCCCGGTTCTCGCGAGACGAAGAATCGGGGTGCGCCGAGTCTCGCGAGACGAAGAACCGGGGTGCGCCGAGTCAACAACAGAGAGAAGAATCGGGGTGCGCCGAGTCTCGCGAGACGAAGAACCGGGGTGCGCCGAGACAACAAGAAGGAAGGAGAAGACAGAAGAAGAACAGAAGGAGAAGACAGAAGGAGAACCCCGAAGAGTTGAGAAGACCCCCCCGGATAGCGGAGAAGACCCGTCGGGATATCGGAAGAAGAAGAGCCCCCCCCGGAGACAGAAGACAGAAGGAGACAACAAGACAGAAGGAGAAGACAGAAGGAGAACCCCGGAGAGTTGAGAAGACCCCCCCCGGATAGCGGAGAAGACCCGTCGGGATATCGGAAGAAGAAGAGCCCCCCCTGGTAAAAGAGCTAATAAAGAAGACAGGGGGCGGCCTCCGGAGCAGAAAAATAAAATATTTTAATACACTGTGTGGTTTATTTGTGTTTTTACCACTTTTCTTGCAGGTGAATGGGTAGGGGTACGATGTACCCCATACTCATTCACTTAGGGTGGGGGGCCGGTATCTGGGGGCCCCCTTATTAAAGGGGGCTCCCAGATTCCGATAAGCCTCCTGCCCGCATACCCCGACAACCAACGGCCAGGGTTGTCGGGAAGGGGCCCTGTCCTCATCAACATGGGGACAGGGTGCTCTGAGGTGGGGGGGCCGCAGTGCGCCCCCTGCCCCAGAGCACCCAACCCCCCATGTTGAGGGCATGCAGCCTGGTACGGCTCAGGAGGGGGGGGGGGGGCGCTCGCTCGTCCCCACTCCCTTCCTGGCTGGCCGGGTAGCGTGCTTTGGATACGGGTCTGGTATGGATTGTAGGGGGACCCCCTACGCCGTTTTTTTCGGCGTAGGGGGGGCTCTCCTTACAACCCATAACAGACCTAAGGGCCCGGTATGCTCCTGAGGGCGGGACCCAGGCCGGATTTTTATTTAAAATCCGGCGGGGACTTCCCCCTCAGGATTCATAACAAACGCCGCACACGTGTAGAATTGGCGGGAATCCAAGTCGGATCTCCCGCCTCTTCTATGACGCGCTTGCTCTCCATCGCGGCAAGCCAGCTCGGCGCTGGCTCCCGCGATGGGGCTCGTATGTGCTCAATCTCGCCGAGAAATACGGCGAGATTGACACAAAATCGGGTTCACCTACTGTACTACTACAGAGGGATCTGGATAGATTGGAGGCTTGGGCAGATAAGTGGCAGATGAGGTTTAACACTGACAAATGTAAAGTTATGCACATGGGAAGGAATAATGCAAGTCACCCGTACATACTAAATGATAAAACACTCGGTAACACTGACATGGAAAAGGATCTAGGAATTTTAATAAACAGCAAACTGAGCTGCAAAAAAAAAAAAAACAATGTCAGGCAGCTGCTGCCAAGGCCAATAAGATAATGGGTTGCATCAGAAGGAGCATAGATGTCCGGGATAAGAACATAGTCCTACCACTTTACAAATCACTAGTCAGACCATTCATGGAGTACTGTGTACAGTTCTGGGCTCCTGTAAACAAGGCAGACATAGCAGAGCTGGAGAAGGTCCAGAGGAGGGCAACTAAAGTAATAACTGGAATGGGGCAATTACAGTACCCTGAAAGATTATCAAAATTAGGGTTATTCCCTTTAGAAAAAAGACGACTGAGGGGAGATATAATAACTATGTATAAATATATCAGGGGTCAGTACAGAGATCTATCCCATCATCTATTTATCCCCAGGACTGTGACTGTGACGAGGGGAGATCCTCTGCGTCTGGAGGAAAGAAGGTTTGTACACAAACATAGAAGAGGATTCTTTACGGTAAGAGCAGTGAGACTATGGAGCTCTCTGCCTGAGGAGGTGGTGATGGTGAGTACAATAAAGGAATTCAAGAGGGGCCTGGATGTATTTCTGGAGTGTAATAATATTACAGGCTATAGCTACTAGAGAGGGGTCGTTGATCCAGGGAATTATTCTGATTGTCTGATTGCAGTCGGGAAGGAATTTTTTATTCCCCTAAAGTGAGGAAAATTGGCTTCTACCTCACAGTTTTTTGTTTTTTTTTTGCCATCCTCTGGTTCAACTTGCAGGTTAACAGGCCGAACTGGATGGACAAATGTTTTTTTTTCGGCCTTATGTACTATGTTACTATGTTACTATGTAACTAAAATATAATGTTGATAAGTGCAAGATAATGCACCTGGGACGTAAAAACCCAAGAGCAGAATATAAAATCAGTGATACAGTCCTAACCTCAGTATCTGAGGAAAGGGTTTTAGGGGTCATTATTTCAGAAGACTTAAAGGTAGGCAGACAATGTCATAGAGCAGCAGGAAATGCTAGCAGAATGCTGGGGTGTATAGGGAGAGGCATTACCAGTAGAAACAGGGAGGTGCTTATGCCGCTCTACAGAGCACTAGTGAGACCTCATTTGGAGTATTGTGCGCAGTACTGGAGACCATATCTCCAGAAGGATATTGATACCTTGGAGAGAGTTCAGAGAAGAGCTACTAAACTAGTACATGGATTGCAGGAAAAAACTTACCAGGAAATATTAAAGGACCTTAACATATATAGCTTGGAAGAAAGACGAGACAGAGGGGATGTGATAGAAACTTTTAAATACATAAAGGGAATCAACAAGGTAAAAAAGGAGAGAATATTTAAAAGAAGAAAAACTGCTACAAGAGGACATAGTTTTAAATTAGAGGGGCAAAGGTTTAAAAGTAATATCAGGAAGTATTACTTTACTGAGAGAGTAGTGGATGCATGGAATAGCCTTCCTGCAGAAGTGGTAGCTGCAAATACAGTGAAGGGGTTTAAGCATGCATGGGATAGGCATAAGGCCATCCTTCATATAAGATAGGGCCAGGGACTATTCATAGGATTCAGATATATTGGGCAGACTAGATGGGCCAAATGGTTCTTATTAGGGATGAGCGAACCCGAACTGTATAGTTCGGGTTCGAACCGAATTTTGGGGTGTCCGTGACACGGACCCGAACCCGAACATTTTCATAAAAGTCCGGGTTCGAGTTCGGTGTTCGGCGCTTTCTTGGCGCTTTTTGAAAGGCTGCAAAGCAGCCAATCAACAAGCATCATACTACTCGCCCCAAGAGGCCATCACAGCCTTGCCTACTATTGGCATGGCTGTGATTGTGTAGTGTACGGGAACTGTAATACCCGTCACTACCAAAGGTCACTTGGTGTGCTGTCGTCCCTCCTAATTATGGGGAAGTTGTTATGTCAGTTTTATAAAATGTCATGTAATGTAATGCATGTATTTCCCTGTTGCTATGAAACTTGCAAGTACAGGCCGGCTAGGGGTGTCATTCCAGCTCTTAGGCATTAGAGGGAGCTAGGGAGCCCTAGTTTATATAAGGGCCAGACAAGGAAGGGAAAGTCAGTGTAACCTGATCTAGTGTGGAGTGCAGAAGTCAGTCTAGACCACAGCTCAGAAGTTTCTAGAGCCTGAGGAAGTGTCCAGAAGCTGAGAGAGACAGAGGCAAAGATCAGGAAAGCCAGAGGTACTCAGAAAGACAGAGGAGGTACTTATAGAAGCCATAGCCAAGGATATAAGGCCAGAACTAGGTTAATGGGCCTTGGTGAAGAATTGCTGTATTCCAGGATCAGACAGAATTAGAGTGCAAGCTCCTGTGCTGCAAGTCCTGTGTTCAACACTCTGTAATTACTCTGCTGTACTGAATTGCCTGCATCGACCGAATTGCAAAATCGACTGTATGCTGAGGAACTGCATTTCCTTTATTGTCTCTGCTTGGAAAAACTACTAAAGTTGGAGTTTTGTTTTAATCCTACGTTTCCTCAATTTATTCCTGCATCCGCAAACGGCGTGCCACCGTTTACTTGGCACTGGCGTCACGAACTATTTCTACCTATACCTGCCCTTGCAGAGAGTCAGCTGTACCAGGTTAGTGTATATTGCACTACATCACCCAGAAACACCTACTACACACAACTTGAGTACGCTGCACTTCTCTTTTGGCGTCACGAACAGGATACGCACGCTTTCTAGTGCAAGAAGCGTGAACTTTGTGCCTTATACAGTTGCCCTGTGACCAAAGTGACAATTTTCCTGTTTTATTCAAGTGGACTTTGTGGACTGAAAATCGTACCCAAAGTGTACCAAAAACCTCTAAAAAGCGCTGTGCAGTGTTGCGCTACCCAGAGGAAGAAAATCGCCGCATTGGACTGTGGTTTTGTGGACTTTTTACAATCCTGCTTGCTGTCAGTGAATGGACAGCGTTTTGCTAAAGATGGCCACCGGCTGCCTGGAGTAAAGTTTCCCGCGCCGCTGAGGACATTCGTGGGCGGATCCCTGCAAAGACACAGAGAGTCCCGCCCCTCTTCATCATCGCACCGCTGCGGCCCTGCTTCTCCTGCGTCACCGCGGGCTCAGGACGTCCGGAACCTCGCGAGACTTGGCCTGCGCAAGACCAGCGATACCGGTAAGCACTTGTAACCGGAGGGAAGGGGATTGTTCCGGCCCCTTTAGTCGCCAGCGGCCACCTCTCAATAGACTACCATGTCAGAGCCAGGAGTGCCTGAGCAGCCGGCCCCGGGAGAGCTTGCGGCTCCTAATCATCCTACAGCCCCCAGCATGATGCCCTTTACCATGCCTTATTATTTCGGGGCCCCATGGTTCCCCCGCTACAGGGGAGAGACCCATACCCTAAGGGATTTTAAAGAAAAGTTGCTGGCACTATTCCGATTGTACCCTATAAATGCCGACCAGCAAATGGAAATCATGCTGGCGCAACTGGAGGGAGCTGCCCGCAGGGAAGTGTTATCATGGCCTGCTACTGAGCGGAGTACTCTAGAACAGATCTTCACCCGCCTCAGAGCCACTTTTGAAACTAGGACTGCCTCAGAGATAAAGATGCACTTCTTTGGCAAGAAACAGAAGTCCGGTGAGTCCCTCCGTGACTTTGCCCTATCACTTCAGGAGGCTTTAGAGGCTGTAATCCAGATAGATCCCAAAGAGGCTGATAACCGGGACCAGACCCTGAGGGAACAATTTATCAACGGGGTGTCTAGTGAACAAATAAGGACCCAGTTAAAGATGCTGTCCGCCCAGCACCCTAACAGTGCCTTTCTGGACTTTAAAGAACTGGCTATAAAAATTCTGGGGTCCACAGTATCTCCTGAGTTGAGCGCCCTATCTGAGTCATCAGCCTGCAAGCCAAAACCGCTTGTCACTAACCGAGCTGAGGCCGGCCAAGCTGTTCAAGTGTCAGCTACTGATACTATTGCCATGCTGACAGAGCAAGTAAATCACCTCACTAAAAGTCTAGAGAAAGTGTGCAGAAAAATAGAGGAATGGGAAAAACCCATAATGCTAGAAGAAGAATTCCTGTCACCTCCTAGGCCGTTCCCACTTCCTTACCAAGAGACTCACCCCAGGGATCCTGGGAGGCGTAATAGAGGTCGCAAGAAGCCCGTGTGTACATACTGCAAAAAGCTGGGACACACAGAATCCACGTGCTGGCAGTTAAACGGGCAACCCCTGAGGCTGAGGACCACCCCTCGGGAGGTAGAACACTAGGTCCAGAGGATCCAAATTGGATGCCACGTTATGTAGGATCCCATCCTAAAATCAATATAGAGATCAACGGGGTCCCCTTTGAAGCCCTATTAGATACTGGGTCTCAGGTCACTACTATTCAGCTGCCTGCATTTGAAAAGTTCTGGGACACCAACCAGTTGACCCAACCGCCTGAATCCTGGGTGGAAATTATCGCCAGCAATGGCAAACCAGTAAAGGTTCATGGATACTGGGAACCCACCCTGCAGGTGGGAGAAGTAACCCTGCCTCAACAGGGAGTGATCATAGTACAGGCCGGTGACAGAGGAGGACATCCTGTCATTCTAGGCACCAATTTTTCAAAAACTGTTATTCAGAAATACTTGCTGTATTACATCAGACTTTGCCCACTGCTTCCTCTGCATCCAGGAGGGTGATTCAAAAGACTATTACAGTGTTAAGTGCCCAGCAGAGGTTTGCTAATGGGAAAGGAGAAATTTGTACTGCCAGGATCCGTGATATTAAGCCTGTGACTTTGCCTCCTAATTCTCAAACTCTTTTGTGGTGTCGTGCTGTCCTGGGAGTCGAAGGCCGAGATTATCCAGCCCTGGTGGAACCACTCCAGATGGAGGATTATCCTTATGTGAGAGCTGCCAAGTGCCTGGTGAACGTCTCCCAAGGTAAAGTACCTGTCCGTCTGATTAATCTGAGTAATCATCCTGTTGCGCTTACTAAGCATTGCCCTGTTGCCCAGCTGTCCCAGGTGTCCTTCCAAGACATCATTCGTCTTCCAGTGACAGAAAAGCCGCCAGCTGCAGACAGCAGATGTTCGCCGGTGACCCAGCCACAAGTGCCCTGGTGGGAAGAGCTCCATGTAGGGGACGAGACTACCCCCCAACATCAACAAGAAGGGATTCTACAGCTTGTCAAGGAGCACCACCAGGCCTTCAGTAAGCATGCTACTGACTATGGAGAGGTTAGTGTCATACAACACACCATACCTACTGGCTCTCATCCTCCTATCAAGGAGAGATACAGACCCTTACCACCTACTTCATATCAGACTGTAAAGGAAATGATCCAAGAAATGAAAGACTCTAATGTGATCCGGGACAGCCGTAGTCCGTGGGCTGCACCCCTGGTTCTTGTAAAGAAGAAGGACGGTAGTATCCGTTTCTGTGTGGATTATAGGAAAATTAATCAAATAACCCACAAAGATGCATACCCACTGCCCCGCATTGAGGAGTCACTAACTGCTCTGGGCTCCTCTGCCTATTTCTCCACATTGGACTTGACCAGTGGCTACTGGCAAGTACCCATGGCCCCTGCAGATAGAGAAAAGACTGCCTTCACTACTCCCATGGGCCTGTTCGAATTCAATTGTATGCCGTTCGGGCTATGTAATGCCCCAGGAACTTTCCAGAGACTAATGGAACGGTGTTTGGGTCACAAAAACTTCGAAACAGTGCTGCTGTATCTTGATGACGTCATTGTGTACTCAAAAACATATGAGGACCATCTGAAACATTTGGCAGAAGTATTTGAAATCCTTATCAAATATGCTTGAAGGTAAAGCCATCCAAGTGTCACCTGCTCAAACCTGCAGTAAGATACCTGGGGCATATAGTAAGCGGAGAGGGAGTGCAACCTGACCCTGATAAATTAGCAGCTGTCCGTAATTGGCCGGTTCCTACTACCGTCAAAGAGGTGAGGAGTTTCCTTGGTTTTGCCGGCTACTATAGACGTTTTATCCCCCATTTTGCTCAAATAGCTGATCCTATCCAGGAACTCATGAGGGGGCAACCCAAAAAGAGTCCTAGAACTCCTGTGCCCATTGAGTGGAATGAGAAAAGAGAGATAGCGTTCCAATTGCTAAAAAAGAAACTGACCGAGCCTCCTGTGTTAGGTTATCCAGATTATAGCAAGCCTTTCCATCTTTATACCGATGCTAGCAAGCGAGGCCTGGGAGCTGTGTTAGCCCAGATCCAAGAGGGAAAAGAGAGAGTGATAGCATATGCAAGCCGCTCCCTGAAAGGAGCTGAGAAAAATGACCAGAATTATAGTTCCTTCAAACTAGAGTTCCTGGCATTAGTGTGGGCGGTGACAGAAAAATTCAAGGATTATCTAGCCGCCACCCCGTTCATTGCATTCACTGACAATAACCCTCTGGCACATCTCAATACAGCTAGATTGGGGGCCTTGGAGCAGAGATGGGCCTCTCGCCTTGCCAACTATAATTTCTCTGTAAAGTATCGTGCTGGACGTACTAATGATAACGCTGATGCTTTATCCAGGCTTCCCACAGAGACAGCTCCTGATGATGTGCGAGATGCTTGGGAAGATGTAGAGATGCCGGCTTTCTATAACAAATTTGCTCAACAGGATCAGGCTCGAGCTACCAATAACAGAGCTGCAGTTCCTTCACCCTCCAGTAGGCCTGAACCCAAAGAAGAAAGGTGGGTGAAACTACAGTCTGAAAGTAGAGTGCTGGGTGAGTTGTTGGACTTCATTACTAGTGGCAGAGCCCCTGAGAGGATTCGGCGTAAGAGTGCAGATCCTGAGCTCATCAAACTGTGGAGACAGCGCCATCAACTCTTCATACAAAAGGGCCTATTGCTACGGAGAAGCCTAGACCCAGTGTCCAACGAAAGAGTACACCAGATTCTCATACCCCGACGAGATGCAGGTATGGTGTTGGAGATGTACCACAATCAATCCGGTCACTTTGGGGTCCAAAAGACTGAAGCTACTATCCGCCAGCGGTTTTACTGGGTAGGCATGAGAGAAGACATGGAGAAGTGGTGTCGAGAGTGTGTAGCCTGTGCCTTGAAACGAAGTGAGCACCATGATCAGAGGGCACCACTGAGACCCATTGTAAGTACCCGTCCTCTTGAACTTGTCGCCATCGACCATGTAAAACTGGAGCCTAGTCGCTCAGGGTATGCTTATGCCATGACTATTATTGACCATTTCACAAAGTTTGTTGTAGCAGTGCCTGTGAGAGACCAGACAGCCAAGACTACAGCCGAAATGTTCTGGAAGCACTTCCTCCTGCCCTATGGATGTCCAGAAAAGATCCTCACCGATCAAGGACCTGCTTTTGAGTCCCATCTGTTCCATGAACTGTGCCGCTTACACAACTGTAAGAAGATCCGGACGACGGCCTACCATCCTCAAGGTAACGGATTATGTGAAAAAATGAATCAGACCTTGATAGAGATGCTGAGGGCCGTGCCTCCTGAGAACAGAGGAGATTGGCCCAGTCTGTTGCCACAGCTCATGTTCACATACAATCATACCATACATTGTTCCACCGGGTATACCCCCTTTTATTTGATGTTTGGGCGCCAAGGGACATTGCCTGCTGATCATTCATTGGACATACATGTACCTGATTGCATTAACCCATTACCTAACACCGACTGGGTTGCTGAGCACCAAAGGCGATTGGATGCAGCCAAAGCCATTGTTCAGGAACGTATGGACTTTGCTAGAGACCGACAGCAGAGAGACTATGATCAGGCAGCCCATGCAGAACCCTTGACCATAGGGGCCGTGGTATGGTTAAAGAATAACCGTCGTACCAGCAAATTGGACAGTAAGTGGGAGCGAAGTCCCTATGTTGTCACTGCAATCCCAAATGTTGGAACTCACACTTATGAGATCACCCGGGAAGACAAGGGATCCCAAATTGTACACCGAAACCGGTTGAAGCTCTGCCTGACACCAGAACCTAGTGCCGAGAGTTCCGGATCTGAATATCCTGTGTCAGAGTCAGCAATACAGCCCGAGGATCCTATGCAGGCTGTCAGTAATCTAAGGTATGACGCTGATCCCATGCATTGGCTTCTGACACCTTGGTTGAACTTGCTGGTGCCTGCTCCGGCACCTATTGCGTCTTCACCTCCAGAAGAGCCGGTGCAAGATGCTCCGGATCCAGTTCCCCCTCTCGTGGATATTGTTGTTCCTGTTGTTCCAGTTGTTCCTGACCGAGGTCTCACGGATGGAGACCCTCCTGTTGCTCCTCTCCCTTCTACCTCGTTGCTAAGGGAAGAGGAGACCCCTGTTTTGAGAAGGTCTACCCGGATGACCAGGGGACGCCCACCAGTCCGTTTAGGAGACTTTGATTATTCTGGTGGTGTCTCCTCCCAAACAGTTGCCACGGGCAATACCTTACTTGACATTTGTGCGCAAGAATGGACTCCTCCACGTGAGCCCTTGCCTGTGATACACCCACGGGAAACTCCTGGGTAGTTCCGTTATTATGCTGTCATTTTATTGTGCAACTTCATACTAAGGAAATGTGCCCAGAGATGGACTCCACCGCATGAGAGCCTCTGTGATTTAATAAGAAATAGCCTGGGTACGGACTCATGTTTGTTCTTTGAGCCTCCAAGAACTTTTATACTGTTTTATCCATTTTGCTGTTCTATCATGGACTTATTCATTGTCATGGACTATCCTGGTTCTAATGTTACGCTGTGCCAGGTCAGCGCCCCCGTTCCATTCACTATCCTGAGAGAAGAGAACGACGCCCCTTGTCACTACCCTGCACCTTTGCCAATTGGACCTGATGCAAATGTAAATGCAGATGAATTACATGTATGTATGCCTGCATGTCTCTATTTTCTATTTCAGGTAGAGATTCCAGTTGGGCGACCCATGATGGAGTACGAGGTCGTACTCAGCTTAAAGCAGTGGGGTATGTAGTGTACGGGAACTGTAATACCCGTCACTACCAAAGGTCACTTGGTGTGCTGTCGTCCCTCCTAATTATGGGGAAGTTGTTATGTCAGTTTTATAAAATGTCATGTAATGTAATGCATGTATTTCCCTGTTGCTATGAAACTTGCAAGTACAGGCCGGCTAGGGGTGTCATTCCAGCTCTTAGGCATTAGAGGGAGCTAGGGAGCCCTAGTTTATATAAGGGCCAGACAAGGAAGGGAAAGTCAGTGTAACCTGATCTAGTGTGGAGTGCAGAAGTCAGTCTAGACCACAGCTCAGAAGTTTCTAGAGCCTGAGGAAGTTTCCAGAAGCTGAGAGAGACAGAGGCAAAGATCAGGAAAGCAAGAGGTACTCAGAAAGACAGAGGAGGTACTTATTAAAGCTATAGCCAAGGATATAAAGCCAGAACTAGGTTAATGGGCCTTGGTGAAGATATGCTATATTCCAGGATCAGACAGAATTAGAGTGCTAGCTCCTGTGCTGCAAGTCCTGTGTTCAACACTCTGTAATTACTCTGCTGTAACTGAATTGCCTGCATCGACCGAATTGCAAAATCGACTGTATGCCAAGGAACTGCGATTCCACTATTGTCTCTGCTGGAAAACTACTAAAGTTGGAGTTCTGTTTTAATACTACGTTTCCTCAATTTATTCCTGCATCCGCAAACGGCGTGCCACCGTTTACTTGGCACTGGCGTCACGAACTATTTCTACCTATACCTGCCCTTGCAGAGAGTCAGCTGTACCAGGTTAGTGTATATTGCACTACATCACCCAGAAACACCTACTACACACAACTTGAGTACGCTGCACTTCTCTTTTGGCGTCCACGAACAGGATACGCACGCTTTCTAGTGCAAGAAGCGTGAACTTTGTGCCTTATACAGTTGCCCTGTGACCAAAGTGACAATTTTCCTGTTTTATTCAAGTGGACTTTGTGGACTGAAAATCGTACCCAAAGTGTACCAAAAACCTCTAAAAAGCGCTGTGCAGTGTTGCGCTACCCAGAGGAAGAAAATCGCCGCATTGGAGTGTGGTTTTGTGGACTTTTTACAATCCTGCTTGCTGTCAGTGAATGGACAGCGTTTTGCTAAAGATGGCCACCGGCTGCCTGGAGTAAAGTTTCCCGCGCCGCTGAGGACATTCGTGGGCGGATCCCTGCAAAGACACAGAGAGTCCCGCCCCTCTTCATCATCGCACCGCTGCGGCCCTGCTTCTCCTGCGTCACCGCGGTCTCAGGACGTCCGGAACCTCGCGAGACTTGGCCTGCGCAAGACCAGCGATACCGGTAAGCACTTGTAACCGGAGGGAAGGGGATTGTTCCGGCCCCTTTAGTCGCCAGCGGCCACCTCTCAATAGACTACCATGTCAGAGCCAGGAGTGCCTGAGCAGCCGGCCCCGGGAGAGCTTGCGGCTCCTAATCATCCTACAGCCCCCAGCATGATGCCCTTTACCATGCCTTACTATTTCGGGGCCCCATGGTTCCCCCGCTACAGGGGAGAGACCCATACCCTAAGGGACTTTAAAGAAAAGTTGCTGGCACTATTCCGATTGTACCCTATAAATGCCGACCAGCAAATGGAAATCATGCTGGCGCAACTGGAGGGAGCTGCCCGCAGGGAAGTGTTATCATGGCCTGCTACTGAGCGGAGTACTCTAGAACAGATCTTCACCCGCCTCAGAGCCACTTTTGAAACTAGGACTGCCTCAGAGATAAAGATGCACTTCTTTGGCAAGAAACAGAAGCCCGGTGAGTCCCTCCGTGACTTTGCCCTATCACTTCAGGAGGCTTTAGGGGCTGTAATCCAGATAGATCCCAAAGAGGCTGATAACCGGGACCAGACCCTGAGGGAACAATTTATCAACGGGGTGTCTAGTGAACAAATAAGGACCCAGTTAAAGATGCTGTCCGCCCAGCACCCTAACAGTGCCTTTCTGGACTTTAAAGAACTGGCTATAAAAATTCTGGGGTCCACAGTATCTCCTGAGTTGAGCGCCCTATCTGAGTCATCAGCCTGCAAGCCAAAACCGCTTGTCACTAACCGAGCTGAGGCCGGCCAAGCTGTTCAAGTGTCAGCTACTGATACTATTGCCATGCTGACAGAGCAAGTAAATCACCTCACTAAAAGTCTAGAGAAAGTGTGCAGAAAAATAGAGGAATGGGAAAAACCCATAATGCTAGAAGAAGAATTCCTGTCACCTCCTAGGCCGTTCCCACCTCCTTACCAAGAGACTCACCCCAGGGATCCTGGGAGGCGTAATAGAGGTCGCAAGAAGCCCGTGTGTACATACTGCAAAAAGCTGGGACACACAGAATCCACGTGCTGGCAGTTAAACGGGCAACCCCTGAGGCTGAGGACCACCCCTCGGGAGGTAGAACACTAGGTCCAGAGGATCCAAATTGGATGCCACGTTATGTAGGATCCCATCCTAAAATCAATATAGAGATCAACGGGGTCCCCTTTGAAGCCCTATTAGATACTGGGTCTCAGGTCACTACTATTCAGCTGCCTGCATTTGAAAAGTTCTGGGACACCAACCAGTTGACCCAACCGCCTGAATCCTGGGTGGAAATTATCGCCAGCAATGGCAAACCAGTAAAGGTTCATGGATACTGGGAACCCACCCTGCAGGTGGGAGAAGTAACCCTGCCTCAACAGGGAGTGATCGTAGTACAGGCCGGTGACAGAGGAGGACATCCTGTCATTCTAGGCACCAATGTTTTCAAAAACTGTTATTCAGAAATACTTGCTGTATTACATCAGACTTTGCCCACTGCTTCCTCTGCATCCAGGAGGGTGATTCAAAAGACTATTACAGTGTTAAGTGCCCAGCAGAGGTTTGCTAATGGGAAAGGAGAAATTTGTACTGCCAGGATCCGTGATATTAAGCCTGTGACTTTGCCTCCTAATTCTCAAACTCTTTTGTGGTGTCGTGCTGTCCTGGGAGTCGAAGGCCGAGATTATCCAGCCCTGGTGGAACCACTCCAGATGGAGGATTATCCTTATGTGAGAGCTGCCAAGTGCCTGGTGAACGTCTCCCAAGGTAAAGTACCTGTCCGTCTGATTAATCTGAGTAATCATCCTGTTGCGCTTACTAAGCATTGCCCTGTTGCCCAGCTGTCCCAGGTGTCCTTCCAAGACATCATTCGTCTTCCAGTGACAGAAAAGCCGCCAGCTGCAGACAGCAGATGTTCGCCGGTGACCCAGCCACAAGTGCCCTGGTGGGAAGAGCTCCATGTAGGGGACGAGACTACCCCCCAACATCAACAAGAAGGGATTCTACAGCTTGTCAAGGAGCACCACCAGGCCTTCAGTAAGCATGCTACTGACTATGGAGAGGTTAGTGTCATACAACACACCATACCTACTGGCTCTCATCCTCCTATCAAGGAGAGGTACAGACCCTTACCACCTACTTCATATCAGACTGTAAAGGAAATGATCCAAGAAATGAAAGACTCTAATGTGATCCGGGACAGCCGTAATCCGTGGGCTGCACCCCTGGTTCTTGTAAAGAAGAAGGACGGTAGTATCCGTTTCTGTGTGGATTATAGGAAAATTAATCAAATAACCCACAAAGATGCATACCCACTGCCCCGCATTGAGGAGTCACTAACTGCTCTGGGCTCCTCTGCCTATTTCTCCACATTGGACTTGACCAGTGGCTACTGGCAAGTACCCATGGCCCCTGCAGATAGAGAAAAGACTGCCTTCACTACTCCCATGGGCCTGTTCGAATTCAATTGTATGCCGTTCGGGCTATGTAATGCCCCAGGAACTTTCCAGAGACTAATGGAACGGTGTTTGGGTCACAAAAACTTCGAAACAGTGCTGCTGTATCTTGATGACGTCATTGTGTACTCAAAAACATATGAGGACCATCTGAAACATTTGGCAGAAGTATTTGAAATCCTTATCAAATATGGCTTGAAGGTAAAGCCATCCAAGTGTCACCTGCTCAAACCTGCAGTAAGATACCTGGGGCATATAGTAAGCGGAGAGGGAGTGCAACCTGACCCTGATAAATTAGCAGCTGTCCGTAATTGGCCGGTTCCTACTACCGTCAAAGAGGTGAGGAGTTTCCTTGGTTTTGCCGGCTACTATAGACGTTTTATCCCCCATTTTGCTCAAATAGCTGATCCTATCCAGGAACTCTTGAGGGGGCAACCCAAAAAGAGTCCTAGAACTCCTGTGCCCATTGAGTGGAATGAGAAAAGAGAGATAGCGTTCCAATTGCTAAAAAAGAAACTGACCGAGCCTCCTGTGTTAGGTTATCCAGATTATAGCAAGCCTTTCCATCTTTATACCGCTGCTAGCAAGCGAGGCCTGGGAGCTGTGTTAGCCCAAATCCAAGAGGGAAAAGAGAGAGTGATAGCATATGCAAGCCGCTCCCTGAAAGGAGCTGAGAAAAATGACCAGAATTATAGTTCCTTCAAACTAGAGTTCCTGGCATTAGTGTGGGCGGTGACAGAAAAATTCAAGGATTATCTAGCCGCCACCCCGTTCATTGCATTCACTGACAATAACCCTCTGGCACATCTCAATACAGCTAGATTGGGGGCCTTGGAGCAGAGATGGGCCTCTCGCCTTGCCAACTATAATTTCTCTGTAAAGTATCGTGCTGGACGTACTAATGATAACGCTGATGCTTTATCCAGGCTTCCCACAGAGACAGCTCCTGATGATGTGCGAGATGCTTGGGAAGATGTAGAGATGCCGGCTTTCTATAACAAATTTGCTCAACAGGATCAGGCTCGAGCTACCAATAACAGAGCTGCAGTTCCTTCACCCTCCAGTAGGCCTGAACCTAAGAAGAAAGGTGGGTGAAACTACAGTCTGAAAGTAGAGTGCTGGGTGAGTTGTTGGACTTCATTACTAGTGGCAGAGCCCCTGAGAGGATTCGGCGTAAGAGTGCAGATCCTGAGCTCATCAAACTGTGGAGACAGCGCCATCAACTCTTCATACAAAAGGGCCTATTGCTACGGAGAAGCCTAGACCCAGTGTCCAACGAAAGAGTACACCAGATTCTCATACCCCGACGAGATGCAGGTATGGTGTTGGAGATGTACCACAATCAATCCGGTCACTTTGGGGTCCAAAAGACTGAAGCTACTATCCGCCAGCGGTTTTACTGGGTAGGCATGAGAGAAGACATGGAGAAGTGGTGTCGAGAGTGTGTAGCCTGTGCCTTGAAACGAAGTGAGCACCATGATCAGAGGGCACCACTGAGACCCATTGTAAGTACCCGTCCTCTTGAACTTGTCGCCATCGACCATGTAAAACTGGAGCCTAGTCGCTCAGGGTATGCTTATGCCATGACTATTATTGACCATTTCACAAAGTTTGTTGTAGCAGTGCCTGTGAGAGACCAGACAGCCAAGACTACAGCCGAAATGTTCTGGAAGCACTTCCTCCTGCCCTATGGATGTCCAGAAAAGATCCTCACCGATCAAGGACCTGCTTTTGAGTCCCATCTGTTCCATGAACTGTGCCGCTTACACAACTGTAAGAAGATCCGGACGACGGCCTACCATCCTCAAGGTAACGGATTATGTGAAAAAATGAATCAGACCTTGATAGAGATGCTGAGGGCCGTGCCTCCTGAGAACAGAGGAGATTGGCCCAGTCTGTTGCCACAGCTCATGTTCACATACAATCATACCATACATTGTTCCACCGGGTATACCCCCTTTTATTTGATGTTTGGGCGCCAAGGGACATTGCCTGCTGATCATTCATTGGACATACATGTACCTGATTGCATTAACCCATTACCTAACACCAACTGGGTTGCTGAGCACCAAAGGCGATTGGATGCAGCCAAAGCCATTGTTCAGGAACGTATGGACTTTGCTAGAGACCGACAGCAGAGAGACTATGATCAGGCAGCCCATGCAGAACCCTTGACCATAGGGGCCGTGGTATGGTTAAAGAATAACCGTCGTACCAGCAAATTGGACAGTAAGTGGGAGCGAAGTCCCTATGTTGTCACTGCAATCCCAAATGTTGGAACTCACACTTATGAGATCACCCGGGAAGACAAGGGATCCCAAATTGTACACCGAAACCGGTTGAAGCTCTGCCTGACACCAGAACCTAGTGCCGAGAGTTCCGGATCTGAATATCCTGTGTCAGAGTCAGCAATACAGCCCGAGGATCCTATGCAGGCTGTCAGTAATCTAAGGTATGACGCTGATCCCATGCATTGGCTTCTGACACCTTGGTTGAACTTGCTGGTGCCTGCTCCGGCACCTACTGTAGTCTTCACCTCCAGAAGAGCCGGTTCAAGATGCTCCGGATCCAGTTCCCCCTCTCGTGGATATTGTTGTTCCTGTTGTTCCAGTTGTTCCTGACCGAGGTCTCACGGATGGAGACCCTCCTGTTGCTCCTCTCCCTTCTACCTCGTTGCTAAGGGAAGAGGAGACCCCTGTTTTGAGAAGGTCTACCCGGATGACCAGGGGACGCCCACCAGTCCGTTTAGGAGACTTTGATTATTCTGGTGGTGTCTCCTCCCAAACAGTTGCCACGGGCAATACCTTACTTGACATTTGTGCGCAAGAATGGACTCCTCCACGTGAGCCCTTGCCTGTGATACACCCACGGGAAACTCCTGGGTAGTTCCGTTATTATGCTGTCATTTTATTGTGCAACTTCATACTAAGGAAATGTGCCCAGAGATGGACTCCACCGCATGAGAGCCTCTGTGATTTAATAAGAAATAGCCTGGGTACGGACTCATGTTTGTTCTTTGAGCCTCCAAGAACTTTTATACTGTTTTATCCATTTTGCTGTTCTATCATGGACTTATTCATTGTCATGGACTATCCTGGTTCTAATGTTACGCTGTGCCAGGTCAGCGCCCCCGTTCCATTCACTATCCTGAGAGAAGAGAACGACGCCCCTTGTCACTACCCTGCACCTTTGCCAATTGGACCTGATGCAAATGTAAATGCAGATGAATTACATGTATGTATGCCTGCATGTCTCTATTTTCTATTTCAGGTAGAGATTCCAGTTGGGCGACCCATGATGGAGTACGAGGTCGTACTCAGCTTAAAGCAGTGGGGTATGTAGTGTACGGGAACTGTAATACCCGTCACTACCAAAGGTCACTTGGTGTGCTGTCGTCCCTCCTAATTATGGGGAAGTTGTTATGTCAGTTTTATAAAATGTCATGTAATGTAATGCATGTATTTCCCTGTTGCTATGAAACTTGCAAGTACAGGCCGGCTAGGGGTGTCATTCCAGCTCTTAGGCATTAGAGGGAGCTAGGGAGCCCTAGTTTATATAAGGGCCAGACAAGGAAGGGAAAGTCAGTGTAACCTGATCTAGTGTGGAGTGCAGAAGTCAGTCTAGACCACAGCTCAGAAGTTTCTAGAGCCTGAGGAAGTTTCCAGAAGCTGAGAGAGACAGAGGCAAAGATCAGGAAAGCAAGAGGTACTCAGAAAGACAGAGGAGGTACTTATTAAAGCTATAGCCAAGGATATAAAGCCAGAACTAGGTTAATGGGCCTTGGTGAAGATATGCTATATTCCAGGATCAGACAGAATTAGAGTGCTAGCTCCTGTGCTGCAAGTCCTGTGTTCAACACTCTGTAATTACTCTGCTGTAACTGAATTGCCTGCATCGACCGAATTGCAAAATCGACTGTATGCCAAGGAACTGCGATTCCACTATTGTCTCTGCTGGAAAACTACTAAAGTTGGAGTTCTGTTTTAATACTACGTTTCCTCAATTTATTCCTGCATCCGCAAACGGCGTGCCACCGTTTACTTGGCACTGGCGTCACGAACTATTTCTACCTATACCTGCCCTTGCAGAGAGTCAGCTGTACCAGGTTAGTGTATATTGCACTACATCACCCAGAAACACCTACTACACACAACTTGAGTACGCTGCACTTCTCTTTTGGCGTCACGAACAGGATACGCACGCTTTCTAGTGCAAGAAGCGTGAACTTTGTGCCTTATACAGTTGCCCTGTGACCAAAGTGACAATTTTCCTGTTTTATTCAAGTGGACTTTGTGGACTGAAAATCGTACCCAAAGTGTACCAAAAACCTCTAAAAAGCGCTGTGCAGTGTTGCGCTACCCAGAGGAAGAAAATCGCCGCATTGGAGTGTGGTTTTGTGGACTTTTTACAATCCTGCTTGCTGTCAGTGAATGGACAGCGTTTTGCTAAAGATGGCCACCGGCTGCCTGGAGTAAAGTTTCCCGCGCCGCTGAGGACATTCGTGGGTGGATCCCTGCAAAGACACAGAGAGTCCCGCCCCTCTTCATCATCGCACCGCTGCGGCCCTGCTTCTCCTGCGTCACCGCGGGCTCAGGACGTCCGGAACCTCGCGAGACTTGGCCTGCGCAAGACCAGCGATACCGGTAAGCACTTGTAACCGGAGGGAAGGGGATTGTTCCGGCCCCTTTAGTCGCCAGCGGCCACCTCTCAATAGACTACCATGTCAGAGCCAGGAGTGCCTGAGCAGCCGGCCCCGGGAGAGCTTGCGGCTCCTAATCATCCTACAGCCCCCAGCATGATGCCCTTTACCATGCCTTATTATTTCGGGGCCCCATGGTTCCCCCGCTACAGGGGAGAGACCCATACCCTAAGGGACTTTAAAGAAAAGTTGCTGGCACTATTCCGATTGTACCCTATAAATGCCGACCAGCAAATGGAAATCATGCTGGCGCAACTGGAGGGAGCTGCCCGCAGGGAAGTGTTATCATGGCCTGCTACTGAGCGGAGTACTCTAGAACAGATCTTCACCCGCCTCAGAGCCACTTTTGAAACTAGGACTGCCTCAGAGATAAAGATGCACTTCTTTGGCAAGAAACAGAAGTCCGGTGAGTCCCTCCGTGACTTTGCCCTATCACTTCAGGAGGCTTTAGAGGCTGTAATCCAGATAGATCCCAAAGAGGCTGATAACCGGGACCAGACCCTGAGGGAACAATTTATCAACGGGGTGTCTAGTGAACAAATAAGGACCCAGTTAAAGATGCTGTCCGCCCAGCACCCTAACAGTGCCTTTCTGGACTTTAAAGAACTGGCTATAAAAATTCTGGGGTCCACAGTATCTCCTGAGTTGAGCGCCCTATCTGAGTCATCAGCCTGCAAGCCAAAACCGCTTGTCACTAACCGAGCTGAGGCCGGCCAAGCTGTTCAAGTGTCAGCTACTGATACTATTGCCATGCTGACAGAGCAAGTAAATCACCTCACTAAAAGTCTAGAGAAAGTGTGCAGAAAAATAGAGGAATGGGAAAAACCCATAATGCTAGAAGAAGAATTCCTGTCACCTCCTAGGCCGTTCCCACCTCCTTACCAAGAGACTCACCCCAGGGATCCTGGGAGGCGTAATAGAGGTCGCAAGAAGCCCGTGTGTACATACTGCAAAAAGCTGGGACACACAGAATCCACGTGCTGGCAGTTAAACGGGCAACCCCTGAGGCTGAGGACCACCCCTCGGGAGGTAGAACACTAGGTCCAGAGGATCCAAATTGGATGCCACGTTATGTAGGATCCCATCCTAAAATCAATATAGAGATCAACGGGGTCCCCTTTGAAGCCCTATTAGATACTGGGTCTCAGGTCACTACTATTCAGCTGCCTGCATTTGAAAAGTTCTGGGACACCAACCAGTTGACCCAACCGCCTGAATCCTGGGTGGAAATTATCGCCAGCAATGGCAAACCAGTAAAGGTTCATGGATACTGGGAACCCACCCTGCAGGTGGGAGAAGTAACCCTGCCTCAACAGGGAGTGATCATAGTACAGGCCGGTGACAGAGGAGGACATCCTGTCATTCTAGGCACCAATGTTTTCAAAAACTGTTATTCAGAAATACTTGCTGTATTACATCAGACTTTGCCCACTGCTTCCTCTGCATCCAGGAGGGTGATTCAAAAGACTATTACAGTGTTAAGTGCCCAGCAGAGGTTTGCTAATGGGAAAGGAGAAATTTGTACTGCCAGGATCCGTGATATTAAGCCTGTGACTTTGCCTCCTAATTCTCAAACTCTTTTGTGGTGTCGTGCTGTCCTGGGAGTCGAAGGCCGAGATTATCCAGCCCTGGTGGAACCACTCCAGATGGAGGATTATCCTTATGTGAGAGCTGCCAAGTGCCTGGTGAACGTCTCCCAAGGTAAAGTACCTGTCCGTCTGATTAATCTGAGTAATCATCCTGTTGCGCTTACTAAGCATTGCCCTGTTGCCCAGCTGTCCCAGGTGTCCTTCCAAGACATCATTCGTCTTCCAGTGACAGAAAAGCCGCCAGCTGCAGACAGCAGATGTTCGCCGGTGACCCAGCCACAAGTGCCCTGGTGGGAAGAGCTCCATGTAGGGGACGAGACTACCCCCCAACATCAACAAGAAGGGATTCTACAGCTTGTCAAGGAGCACCACCAGGCCTTCAGTAAGCATGCTACTGACTATGGAGAGGTTAGTGTCATACAACACACCATACCTACTGGCTCTCATCCTCCTATCAAGGAGAGATACAGACCCTTACCACCTACTTCATATCAGACTGTAAAGGAAATGATCCAAGAAATGAAAGACTCTAATGTGATCCGGGACAGCCGTAGTCCGTGGGCTGCACCCCTGGTTCTTGTAAAGAAGAAGGACGGTAGTATCCGTTTCTGTGTGGATTATAGGAAAATTAATCAAATAACCCACAAAGATGCATACCCACTGCCCCGCATTGAGGAGTCACTAACTGCTCTGGGCTCCTCTGCCTATTTCTCCACATTGGACTTGACCAGTGGCTACTGGCAAGTACCCATGGCCCCTGCAGATAGAGAAAAGACTGCCTTCACTACTCCCATGGGCCTGTTCGAATTCAATTGTATGCCGTTCGGGCTATGTAATGCCCCAGGAACTTTCCAGAGACTAATGGAACGGTGTTTGGGTCACAAAAACTTCGAAACAGTGCTGCTGTATCTTGATGACGTCATTGTGTACTCAAAAACATATGAGGACCATCTGAAACATTTGGCAGAAGTATTTGAAATCCTTATCAAATATGCTTGAAGGTAAAGCCATCCAAGTGTCACCTGCTCAAACCTGCAGTAAGATACCTGGGGCATATAGTAAGCGGAGAGGGAGTGCAACCTGACCCTGATAAATTAGCAGCTGTCCGTAATTGGCCGGTTCCTACTACCGTCAAAGAGGTGAGGAGTTTCCTTGGTTTTGCCGGCTACTATAGACGTTTTATCCCCCATTTTGCTCAAATAGCTGATCCTATCCAGGAACTCTTGAGGGGGCAACCCAAAAAGAGTCCTAGAACTCCTGTGCCCATTGAGTGGAATGAGAAAAGAGAGATAGCGTTCCAATTGCTAAAAAAGAAACTGACCGAGCCTCCTGTGTTAGGTTATCCAGATTATAGCAAGCCTTTCCATCTTTATACCGATGCTAGCAAGCGAGGCCTGGGAGCTGTGTTAGCCCAGATCCAAGAGGGAAAAGAGAGAGTGATAGCATATGCAAGCCGCTCCCTGAAAGGAGCTGAGAAAAATGACCAGAATTATAGTTCCTTCAAACTAGAGTTCCTGGCATTAGTGTGGGCGGTGACAGAAAAATTCAAGGATTATCTAGCCGCCACCCCGTTCATTGCATTCACTGACAATAACCCTCTGGCACATCTCAATACAGCTAGATTGGGGGCCTTGGAGCAGAGATGGGCCTCTCGCCTTGCCAACTATAATTTCTCTGTAAAGTATCGTGCTGGACGTACTAATGATAACGCTGATGCTTTATCCAGGCTTCCCACAGAGACAGCTCCTGATGATGTGCGAGATGCTTGGGAAGATGTAGAGATGCCGGCTTTCTATAACAAATTTGCTCAACAGGATCAGGCTCGAGCTACCAATAACAGAGCTGCAGTTCCTTCACCCTCCAGTAGGCCTGAACCTAAAGAAGAAAGGTGGGTGAAACTACAGTCTGAAAGTAGAGTGCTGGGTGAGTTGTTGGACTTCATTACTAGTGGCAGAGCCCCTGAGAGGATTCGGCGTAAGAGTGCAGATCCTGAGCTCATCAAACTGTGGAGACAGCGCCATCAACTCTTCATACAAAAGGGCCTATTGCTACGGAGAAGCCTAGACCCAGTGTCCAACGAAAGAGTACACCAGATTCTCATACCCCGACGAGATGCAGGTATGGTGTTGGAGATGTACCACAATCAATCCGGTCACTTTGGGGTCCAAAAGACTGAAGCTACTATCCGCCAGCGGTTTTACTGGGTAGGCATGAGAGAAGACATGGAGAAGTGGTGTCGAGAGTGTGTAGCCTGTGCCTTGAAACGAAGTGAGCACCATGATCAGAGGGCACCACTGAGACCCATTGTAAGTACCCGTCCTCTTGAACTTGTCGCCATCGACCATGTAAAACTGGAGCCTAGTCGCTCAGGGTATGCTTATGCCATGACTATTATTGACCATTTCACAAAGTTTGTTGTAGCAGTGCCTGTGAGAGACCAGACAGCCAAGACTACAGCCGAAATGTTCTGGAAGCACTTCCTCCTGCCCTATGGATGTCCAGAAAAGATCCTCACCGATCAAGGACCTGCTTTTGAGTCCCATCTGTTCCATGAACTGTGCCGCTTACACAACTGTAAGAAGATCCGGACGACGGCCTACCACCCTCAAGGTAACGGGTTATGTGAAAAAATGAATCAGACCTTGATAGAGATGCTGAGGGCCGTGCCTCCTGAGAACAGAGGAGATTGGCCCAGTCTGTTGCCACAGCTCATGTTCACATACAATCATACCATACATTGTTCCACCGGGTATACCCCCTTTTATTTGATGTTTGGGCGCCAAGGGACATTGCCTGCTGATCATTCATTGGACATACATGTACCTGATTGCATTAACCCATTACCTAACACCGACTGGGTTGCTGAGCACCAAAGGCGATTGGATGCAGCCAAAGCCATTGTTCAGGAACGTATGGACTTTGCTAGAGACCGACAGCAGAGGGACTATGATCAGACAGCCCATGCAGAACCCTTGACCATAGGGGCCGTGGTATGGTTAAAGAATAACCGTCGTACCAGCAAATTGGACAGTAAGTGGGAGCGAAGTCCCTATGTTGTCACTGCAATCCCAAATGTTGGAACTCACACTTATGAGATCACCCGGGAAGACAAGGGATCCCAAATTGTACACCGAAACCGGTTGAAGCTCTGCCTGACACCAGAACCTAGTGCCGAGAGTTCCGGATCTGAATATCCTGTGTCAGAGTCAGCAATACAGCCCGATGATCCTATGCAGGCTGTCAGTGACCTAAGGTATGACGCTGATCCCATGCATTGGCTTCTGACACCTTGGTTGAACTTGCTGGTGCCTGCTCCGGCACCTATTGCGTCTTCACCTCCAGAAGAGCCGGTGCAAGATGCTCCGGATCCAGTTCCCCCTCTCGTGGATATTGTTGTTCCTGTTGTTCCAGTTGTTCCTGACCGAGGTCTCACGGATGGAGACCCTCCTGTTGCTCCTCTCCCTTCTACCTCGTTGCTAAGGGAAGAGGAGACCCCTGTTTTGAGAAGGTCTACCCGGATGACCAGGGGACGCCCACCAGTCCGTTTAGGAGACTTTGATTATTCTGGTGGTGTCTCCTCCCAAACAGTTGCCACGGGCAATACCTTACTTGACATTTGTGCGCAAGAATGGACTCCTCCACGTGAGCCTTGCTGTGATACACCCACGGGAAACTCCTGGGTAGTTCCGTTATTTGCTGTCATTTTATTGTGCAACTTCATATAAGGAAATGTGCCCAGAGATGGACTCCACCGCATGAGAGCCTCTGTGATTTAATAAGAAATAGCCTGGGTACGG